>NW_027522971.1:0-67096 GCF_052094955.1 Ictidomys tridecemlineatus
CGAGCAGAGTTTGGAGACTGGGTGCAGAAGGACCATTGCAGAGAGCAGATGTGGGATACTGGGATGCAGAACAATCGTTGCAGAGAACAGAGGTTGAAGACTGAGGTGCAGAAGGATAGCTACAGAGAGCAGTCTTTGGAGACCAGGGTGCAGTAGGATAGTTTCAGAGAACACAGGTTGGATACTGGGGTGCAGAAGAAATGTTGCAGAGAGCAGAGGTTGGAGACTGGGGTGGCAGAAGGACTGTAGCAGAGAGCAGAGGTTGGAGACTGGGGTGTAGAAGGACTGTTGCAGAGAGCAGACGTTGGAGACTGAGATGCAGAAAGATCGTTGCTGAGAGCAGATGTGGATACTGGGGTATAATAAGACGTTTCCAGAGAGCAGAGGTTGGAGACTGGGGTGCAGATGGACTGTTGCAGAGAGCAAAGGTTGGAGACTGAGGTTCAGAAGGACTGTTACAGAGAGCAGAGGTTTTAGACTGGGGTGCAGAATAACTGATACGGAAAGTAGAGTTTGGAGACTGGGATGCAGAAGGATTGTTACAGAGAGCAGAGGTTGGAGACTGGGGTGTAGAAGGACAGCTGCAGAGAACAGAGGTCGGATACTGAGGTGCACAAGGGCCATTGCAGAGAGATGAGGTTGGAGACTGAGGTGCAGAATGACTGTTACAGAGAGCAAAGTTTGGAGAACGGGGTGCAGAAATACTTTTGCAGAGAGCAGAGGTTAAAGAATGTGGTGGAGAAGGCCTGTTACAGAGACCAGAGTTTGGAGACAGGGTTGCAGAAAACCTGTTACAGAGAGCAGATTTTGGAGACTGGGGTGCAGAAGGATTGTTTCAAATAGCACAGTTTGGAGACTGTTGTTTAGATAGATTGTTACAGAGAGCAGAATTTTCAGACTGAGGCTAAGAAGGACTGTTACAGAGAGCAGAGTTTGGAAATTGGGGTGCAGACCGAGCGTTATAGAGAGAAGTGGTTGGAGACTGGCGTGCAGAAGGACCATTTCAGAGAACAGATATTAAAGACTGGGGTGCATTAGGACTGTTACAGAGAGCAGACGTTGGAGACAGAGGTGCAGAAGGATTGTTACAGAATGCAGATTTTGGAGACTGGTGTGCAGAAGAACTGTTGCAGAGAGTAGAGTTAGGAGACTGAGATGCAGAAAGACTATTAAAGATAGCAGAGTTTGGAGACTGAGGTGCAGAAGGACTGATACTGAGAGCAGAGTTTGGAGACTGGGGTGCAGAAGGCTGTTACAGAGTGCAGAGGTTTGATACTGGGTACCGAAGGGCTGTTACAGAGAGCAGAGTTTGAAGACTGGGTTGCAGAAGAATATTAAGTAGAGCAGAGTTAGGAGACTGTGGTGCAGAAGGATTGTTACAGAGAGCAGAGGTTGGAGACTGGTGTGCAGAAGGATCGTTGCAGAAAGCAGAGATTGGAAACTGGTTTGCAGAATGACTGTTACACAGAGCAGAGGTTGAAGACTAAAGTGTAGAAGGACTGTTGCAGAGAGCAGAGTTTGGAGACTGGGGTGCAGAAGGACTGTTATAGAGAGCAGATGTTAAAGACTGAGATGCAGAAGGACTGTTACAGAGAGCAGAGGTTGGAGACTGGGGTGCAGAAGGAGTGATACAGAGAGCAGAGTTTGGACACTGGGGTGCAGAAGGCTGTTACAGAGGGCAGAGGTTGGAGACTGGGTGTTGAAGGGCTGTTACAGAGAGCAGAGCTTGGAGACTGGGTTGCAGAAGAATATTACATAGAGCAGAGTTTGGAGACTGTGGTGCAGAAGGATTGTTACAGAGAGCAAAGGTTGGCGACTAGGGTGCAGTAGGATTATTGCAGAGAGCAGAGGTTGGAGACTTGGGCGCAGAAGGATGGTTGCAGAGAGCAGATGTTTGGGACGGGGATGCAGAAGGATCGTTGCAGAGAGCAGAGATTAAAAACTGGGTTGCAGAAGAATATTACGTAGAGCAGAGTTTGGAGACTGTTGGGCAGAAGGATTGTTACAGAGAGCAGAGTTTGGTGACTGAGGTGCAGTAGGATTATTGCAGAGAGCAGAGGTTGGAGACTGGTGTGCAGAAAGATCGTTGCAGAAAGCAGAGGTTGGAGACTTGCGTGCAGAAGGACGGTTGCAGAGAGCAGATGTTGGAGACTGGGATGCAGATAGATCGTTGCAGAGAGCAGACATTGGAAACTGGGTTCCAGAAGGACTGTTACACAGAGCAGAGATTGAAGACTGGAGTGTAGAAGGACTGCTGCAGAGAGTAGAGTTTGGAGACAGGGGCGCAAAAGGACTGTTACAGAGAGCAGTTGTTAAAGACTGAGATGCAGAAAGACTGTTACAGAGAGCAGAGTTTTGAGACTGGGGTGCAGAAGGACTGATACAGAAAGCAGAGTTTGGAGACTTGGGTCGAGAATTAAGCTTACAAAGAGCAGAGGTTGGAGACTGCAGTGCAGTCTGTTACAGAGAGCAGAGTTTTGAGATCAGGGTACAGAAGGACTGTTGCAGAGTGCAGAGGTGGGAGAATGGGATGCAGTAGGACTGTTTCAGAGAGTAGACGTTAAAAACTGGGTGCAGAAAAACTGTTTCAGAGAGCAGAAGTTGGAGACTGGGGTGCAGAAAAATTGTTGTAGGGAGCAGAATTTTGAGACTGGCGTGAAAAAGGACTGTTACAGAGATCAGAGTTTGGATTGGGGTGCAGAAGAATCTTACAGAGAGCAGAGATTGGAGATTGGGGTGCAGAGGAACTGTTGCACAGAGCAGAAGTTGGAGACTGGGGTGCAGAAGGACTGTTACAGAGAGCAGAGATTGGAGACTGTGTGGCAGAATAATCTAACATAGAGCAGAGGTTGGAGACTGAGGTGCAGAAGAAATGTTACCGAGAGCAATGGTTGGAGAATGGGGTGAAGAAAGACCATTGCAGGGAGCAGATGTTGGAGACTGAGGTGCAGAAGGATTGTTACAGAGAGCAGAGTTTGGAGAGTGGGGTGAAGAGGGACTGTTACGGAAATCAGAGTTTGAAGACTGGGGTGCAGAAGGATCTTTCAGAGTGCAGAGGTAGGAGACTGCGGTGCAGACGAACTGTTGCACAGAGCAGAGGTTTGAGACTTGGGTGCATAAGGACTGTTACATAGAGCAGAGTTTCGAGACTTTGTTGCAGAAAGATCTTACATAAAGCAGAGGTTGGAGACTGAGGTGAAGAAGAAATGATACCCAGAGCAGAGTTTGGATACTGGGGAGCAGAAAGACTGTTGCCGAGACCAGAGGTTGGAGACTGTCATGCAGAAGGACCGTTGCAGAGAGAAGAGGTTGGAGACTGGGGTGGAGAAAGAATGTTACAGAGAGCAGAGTTTGGAAACTGGGGTGCACAAGAATCCTTGCAGAGATCAGAGTTTTCAGACTGATGTACACAAGGACTGTTGCAGAGAGCAGATGTTGGTGACTGCGGTGCAGAAGGATCCTTGCAGAGAGCAGAGGCTAGAGACTGGGGTGCAATAGGACCATTGCAGATCAGAGTTTGAAAACTGAGGTGCAGAAAGATTGATACAGAGAACAGAAGTTTGATACTGGGGTGCAGAAGGACTCTTGTAGAGAGCAGAGTTTGAAAACTGGGGTTTAGAAGGACTGTTACAGAGAGCAGAGTTTGGAGACAGGGTTGCAGAAGGATCTTACTGAGAGCAGAGGTTGGAGACTGAGGTGGAACAAGACTGTTACAGAGAGCAGACTTTGAAGACTGGGGTGCAGAAGGATCGTTGCAGAGTACCGAGTTTTCAGACTGAGGTGCAGAAGGACTGTTGGAGATTACAGAGGTTTGATACTGGGGTGCAGAAGGATCTTTGTAGAGAACAGAGGTTTGAGACTGGGGTGCAGAAGGACTGTTACAGAGAACAGAGGTTGGAGACTGCGTTGCAGAAGGCCTGTTAGAGAGAGCAGAGTTTGGTGAAAGGATGCAGAATGAGTGTTACAGAGGTCAGAGTTTGGAGACTGGGTTGCAGAAGGATCTTACAGAGAGCAGAGGTTGGAGACTGAGGTGCAAAAGGACTGTTACAGAGAGTGGAGGTTGGAGACTGAGGTGCAGAAGTACCATTGCAGAGAGCAGAGGTGGAGACAGAGGTGCAGAAAAATTGTTACAGAGAGAAGAGTTTGGAGACTGGGGTGCAAAAGGACTGTTGCAAATTGCAGAGGTGGGAGAATGAGGTTAAGAAGGCCTGTTGCAGGGTACAGGTGTTGGAGACTTGGGTTCAGAGGACTGTTGAAGAGAGCAGAATTTGGAGACTGAGGTGCAGAATAAATGTTATAGAGAGCAGAGTTTGGAGACTGGGGTTCAGAAGGACTGTTACAGAAAGCAGAGGTGAGAGACTGGGTTGCAGAAGTACCATTGCAGAGAGCAGAGTTCAGAGACTGCCATACAGGAAGACTGTTACAGAGAGCAGAGGTTGGAGAATGGTTTATAGAAAAAATTGTTTCAGAGTGCAGATGTTGGAGACTGGGGTTCAGAAGAACTGTTGCTGAGAGCAGAGTTTGGAGACTGGGGTGCAGAAGAACTGTCGCAGAGAGCAGAGGTTGGAGACTGGGTTGCAGAATTACTGATACAGAAAGCAGAGGTTGAGACTGGGGTGCAGAAGAACTGTTACAGAGAGCAGAGGTTGGAGACTGTAGTACAGAAGTACTGTTACAGAGAGCAGAGGTTAGATAATGGGGTGCAGAAGTAAGGTTGCAGAGTTCAGAGGTTGGAGACAAAGGTGCAGAAGGACTGTTACAGAAAGCAGAGGTTGGAATCCGTGGTTCAGAAGGACTTATACCGAAAGCAGAGTTTTGAGACTGGGGTGCAGAAGGACCATTAGAGAAAGCAGAGGTTGGAGACTATGGTACAGAAGGACTGTTACAGAGAGCAGAGGTTTCATTCTGAAAAGTAGAAGGAGTGTTGCAGAGAACAGATGTTGTAGACTGGGTTTCAGCAGACCGTTGAGGAAAGCAGAGGTTGTAGACTGGGTTTGAGAAGAATGTTACAGAGAGCAGAGTTTGGAAACTGGGGTGCAGAAGGACCTTACAGAGTACAAAGGTTGGAGGCTGGGGTGCAGAAGGAGTGTTCAGGGGAGGAGACGTTGGAGACAGGGATGCAGGAGGACTGTTGCAGTAAGCAGATTTTGGAGACTGGGGTGCAGAAGGACTGTTGCAGAGAGCAGAGGTTAGTGATAAGGGAGCAGAAGGACGGTTGCAGAGAGCAGAGGTTGGAAACTGAGGTGCAGAAAAACAGTTATAGAGAGCAGAGGTGGAGTCTCGGGTTCAGAAGGATCATTGAAGAGAGCAGCAGTTGGAGACTGAGTTGCAGAAGAATCGTTGAAGAGAGTAGAGGTGGAGACTGGGCTGCTGAAGGATCGTTACAGAGAGAAGAGGTGGAAGACTGTGGTGCAGAAGGACTGTTACACTGAGCACAGGTTGGAGACTGGGGTGCAAAAGGAATGTTGCAGAAAGAAGAGGTTGGAGATTGGGGTGCAGAAGGACTGTTTAAGAGAGCAGAGGTTGGAGACTGAGATGCAGAAGAATTGTTATACAGAGCAATTTTTGGAAACTGGGGTGAAGAATTATGATACAGAAAGCAGAGGTGTGAGACTGGGGTGCAGAAGGACCGATACAGAGAGCAGAGGTTGCAGACTGGCATGCAGAAGGACTGTTTCAGAGAGAAAAAGTTTGGAGACTGGGGTGCATAAGGCCTGCTACAGAGAACAGAGGTTGGAGACTGGGTTGCAGTAGGACTGTTATAGAGAGCAGAGTTTTGAGGCTGGTTTGAAGAAGGATCTTACAGAGAGCAGTGGTTGGTGACTGTTGCAGGACGAATGTTACAGAGAGCAGTGATTAGAGACTGGGGTGCAGAAGGATCGTGCAGAGAGTAGAGGTTTCAGACTGAGGTGCAGAAGGACTGTAACAGAGAAAAGAGGTTGGAGACTGAGTTGCAGCAGGACTGTTACAGAGAGCAGAGTTTGTGTGACTGAGGTACAGAAGGACTGTTACAGAAACAGAGGTTGGAAATTGGGGTACAGAGGGACCGTTACAGAGAGCAGACTTTGGAGACTGCGGTATAGAAAGACTGTAACAGAGAGCAGATGTTTCAGAATACGGTGAAGAAGGACTGTTACAGAGAGCAGAGGTTGGAGACTGGGGTGTAGAAGGATTGTTACAGACAGCAGAGTTTGGAGACTGGGGTGCCGAAGGACTGTTACACAGAGCAGAGTTTAAAGACTGGGGTGTAGAACGACTGTTGCAGAGAGCAGAGGCTGAAGACTTGGGTGAAGAAGGACTGTTGCCAAGAGCAGAATTTGGAGACTGAGATGCAGAAGGAGTGTTGTGAAGAGGAGTCGTTGGAGACTGGGGTGCAGAAGGATCATTGCAGAGAGGAGAGGTTGGAGACTGATGTTCAAAAAGACTGTTACAGAGAGCAGAGGTTAGAGACTGGGGTGCAGAAGGCCTGTTATGAAGAGCAGAGTGTGGACAAGGGCTCCAGGAGTACTGTTACAGATCACAGAGTTTGGAGACTGGGTTGAAGAAGGATCTAACAGAGAGCAGATGTTGGAGACACAGGTGCAGAAGGACTGTTACAGAGAGTAGAGGTTGAAGACTGAGGTGCAAAATGATTGTAGCAGAGAACAGCGTTTTAAGACTTAGGTGCAGAAGCACTGTTGCAGAGACCACATGTTGGAGACTGGGGCGCACAAGGACTGTTGCAGAGAGCAGTGGTTGGAGACTAGGGTGCAGAAATCTTGTTATAGAGAACAGACTTTGGAGACTGGGGTGCAGAAGGCCTGTTACGGAGAGGAGAGTTGGGAGAAGGGGTGAAGAAGGACTGTTAGGGAGGGCAGAGTTGGGAGACTGGGTTGCAGAATGATCTTACAGAGAGCAGATGTTAAAGACTGAGGTGTAGAATGATTGTTGCAGAGAGAAGAGTTTGGAGACTGGGGTTCAGAAGGCCTGTTACACAGAGCAGGGTTTGGAGACTGGGGTGCGGAAGGCCTGTTAAATAGAGCAGAGGTTGAAGACTGGGGTGCAGAAGGACTGTTAT
Source organism: Ictidomys tridecemlineatus (assembly GCF_052094955.1). Lineage (NCBI taxonomy): Eukaryota > Metazoa > Chordata > Mammalia > Rodentia > Sciuridae > Ictidomys > Ictidomys tridecemlineatus. The sequence continues at coordinate 7,058 of NW_027522971.1, forward strand.
AGAAAGCAAAGTTAGGAGACTGGGTGGCAGAAGTATCTTACAGAAAGCAGAGTTTGGAGACTGAGGTGCAGGAGGACTGTTACAGAGAGCAGTGGTTGGAGACTGGGGTTCAGATGGATCGTGTAGAGAGAAGAGGTTTCAGACTGAGGTGTAGATCGACTGTTACAGAGAGCAGAGGTTAGAGACTGAGGTGCAGAAGGACTGTTACAGAGAGCAAATGTTGAAGTCTGGGGTGAATAAGGATTGTTGCAGAAAGCAAAATTTTCAGCCTGAGGTGCAGAAGGACTTTGGCAGAGAGCAGATGTTGGAAACTGGGGTGCACAATGTTTGTTGCAGAGAGCAGAAGTTGGAAACTACAGTACAGAAGGACTGTTGCAGGGAGCAGAGGTTGGAGACTAGGGTACAAAAGGACTTTTTCAGAGAGCAGATGTTGGATCCTGTTGTTCAGAAGGACTGTTGCAGAGAGCAGAAGTTGGAGAATGGGTTGCAGAAGGACTTTTGAAGAGAGCAGAGGTTGGAGACTGAGGTTCAGATGGAAGGACAAAGAAAGCAGAGGTTGGAGACTGGCATGCAATAGGACCTTTAGAGAGAGCAGAGTTTGAAGACTGCGGTACAGAAGGAATGTTACAGAGAGCAGAGTTTGGAGACTGGGGAACATAAGGAGTGTTGCAGAGTACAGAGGTTGGAAACTGGGGTGAAGCAGGACCATTGCAGAAAGCAGAGGTTGGAGACTGGGGTGGAGAAGGAATATTACAGAGAGCAGAGTTTGGAAACTGGGGTCAGAAGTATCTTTCAGAGAGCAGAGGTTGGAGACTGGGGTGCAGAAAGATCATTGCAGAAAGAAGAGTTTGGACACTGGAGTTCAGAAGGCTTGTTGCAGAGAGTAGATTTTGGAGACTGAAGTGAAGAAGGACTGTTTACAGAGCAGATGTTGGAGACTGGGGTGCAGAAGGACTCTTGCAGAGAGCAGAGGTTGAATACTGAGGTGGAGAAAGACTGTTACACAGAACAGAGTTCGAAGACTGGGGTGCAGAAGGACTGTTGCAGAGAGCAGAGTTTTAAGCCTGAGGTACAGAAGGATCATTTCAGAGAGCAGAGGAGACTTGGCTGCAGAAGGACTGTTACACACAGCACACGTTGCAGACTGGGGTGCAGAAGGAATTTTGCAGACAGCAGAGGTTGGAGACTGGGGTGCATAAGGACTGTTGCAGATAGCAGAGTTTGGATATGAGGTGCAGAAGGACTGTTATAGAGAGCAGATGTTATAGACTGGGGTGCAGAAGGACTGTGTACAGAAAGCAGAGGTTGGAGACTGGGGTGCAGAAGGACCCTTACAGAGAGAAGTGTTTGAAGACTGCGTTACAGAAGGACTGTTACAGAGAGTAGAGGGTGGCGACTGGGTTGCAAAATGAGTGTTTCAAAGAACAGAGTTTGGAGACTGAGGTGAAGAAAGACTGTTACAGAGAGCAGAGTTTTTAGACAAGGTTGCAGAAAAATCTTACAGACAGCAGAGATTGTAGACCGAGGTGCAGCAGGACTGTTACAGAGAGCAGATGTTGGAAACTGGGGTGCAGAAGGATTGTCATAGCGAACAGACTTTAGAGACTGGGGTGCAGAAAGTCTGTTACGGAGAGGAGAGTTGGGAGAAGGTGTGCAGAAGGACTGTTACAGAGGGCAAAGTTTGAAGTCTGGGTTGCAGAAGGTACTTACAGAGAGCAGTTGTTGGAGAGTGAGGTGCAGAGGGACTGTTACAGAGAGTAGATATTGGAGACTGAGGCACAGAAAGATTTTTTACAGAGAGCAGAGTTTGGAGACTGGGGTGCCGAAGGACTGTTTCAGATACCAGAGGTTGGAAACTGGGGTGTAGAAGGACTGTTGCAGAAACCAGAAGTTGGAATCTGGGGTGCTGAAGGACTGTTGCAGAGAGCAGATGTAGGAGACTGAGATTCAGAAGGACTGTTACAAAGAGCAGAGGTTTGCGATTGGGGTGCAGAAGGACTGATACAGAGAGCAGAGTTTCGTGACTGGGGTGCAGAAGGTCTGTTACAGAGAGCACAGTTTGGAGACTGGGGTGCAGAAGGGCTGTTAGAGAGAGCAGAGTTTGGAGACTGGGTTGCAGAAGGATCTTATGTAGAGCAGAGTTTGGAGACTGAGGTGCAGAATGACTGTTACGAAGAGCAGAGTTTGGAGACTGGGGTGCTGAAGGATCATTGGAGACAGCAGAGTTTCCGGACTGAAGTGCAGAAGGACTCTTGCAGATATGATGTTGGAGACTTGGGGTGAAGAAGGACCCTTACAGAGAACAGTGGTTGAAGACTGCGGTACAGAAGAATTGTTGTTGAGAATAAGGTTGGAGACTGGGGTGCAGAGGGACCATTGCAGAGAGCAGAGTTTGGAGACTGGGGTGAAGAAGGAATGTTACAGAGAGCAGAATTTGGACACTGGGATACAGAAGGATCTTCCAGAGAACAGAGGTTGGAGAGGAGACTGGGTTGTAGAGACTGTTGCAGAGCAGATGTTGGAGACTGGGGTGCAGAAGGATCGTTGCTGAGAGCAGATTATGGAGACTGGGGTATATAAGGACTGTTCCATAGAGCAGTTGTTGGAGACTGAGGTGCAAAGGACTGTTTCAGAGAGCAGAGTTTGGAAACAGGGGTGCAGAAGGACTGATACAGAGAGCAGATATTGGAGACTGAGGTGCAGAAGGAATGTTACAGAGAGCAGAGGTTGAAGACTGGAGTGTAGAAGGACTGATACCGAAAGCAGAGGTGAGATACTTGGGTCCAGAAGAAACGTTACAGAGAGCAGAGGTTGGAGACTGCAGTACAGAAGGACTCTTACAGAGAGCAGATGATTCAGACTGTGGTGCAGAAGGACTGTTGCAGAGAACAGAAGTTGGAGACTGGGGTGCATAAGGACCGTTGCTGAGAGCAGGGGATAAAGACTAATGTGCAGAAGGATTGTTACAGAGAGCATAGGTTCGAGACTGGGGTGCAGAAGAACTGTTACAGAGAGTAGACTTTGGAGACTTGGGTGCAGAAGGATCTTTCAGAGAGCTGAGGTTGTGGACTGGGGTACAGAATGACTGTTGCGGAGAGCAGAGTTTGGATGCTGGGGTGCAAAAGGACCGTGGCTGAGAGCAGAGGTTAAAGACTGATGTGCAGAAGGTTCATTGCAGAGAGCAGAGGTTGATGATTGCGGTGCAGAAGGACTCTTACAGAGAGCAGAGTTTGGATACTGGGGTGAAGTTGGTCTGTTACAGAGAGCACAGTTTGGTACTGAGGAGCAGAAGGACTGTTACAGAGAGCAGAGTTTGGAGACTGGATTGCAGAAGATTCTTTCAGAGAGCAGAGTTTGGAGACTGAGGTGCAGAAGGACTGTTACAGAGAGCAGAAGATGGAGAGGGGGGTGCAGAAGGACTGTTGAAGAGAGCAGATGTTGGAGATTGGGGTGCAAAAAGAGTGTTGCAGAGAGCAGAGGTTGGAGACTGAGGTGTAGAAGGACTGTTACAGAGTGCAGATGTTTGAGACTGAGGTGCAGAAAAATCATTTCAGAGAGCAGAGGTTAGAGACTGGGGTGCAGAAGCATTGTTACAGAGAGCAGAGTTTTGAGACTGGGGTACAGAAGGACTTTTTCAGAGAGCACAGGTAGGAGACTCAGGTGTAGAAGGAATGTTGCAGAGAGGAGAGGGTAGAGACGGGGGTGCAGGAGGACTTTTGCAGAAACCAGAGGTTGGAGACTTAGGTGCAGAAAGACTGTTATAGAGAGCAGAGGTTGGAGACTGGGGTGCAGGAGGACTTATTGAGAAAGCAGATGTTGGAGACTGGGGTGCAGAAGGACGGATAAAGAGAGCAGAGTTTGGAGACCCCGGTACAGAAGGACTGCTATAGAGAGCAGAGGATAAAGACTGGGGTGCAGAACGACTGTTGCAGAGAACAGAGGTTGGAGACTGAGTTGCAGAAGGATCGTTGCAGAGAGCAGAGCTTGGAGACTGAGGTGCAGAAGGATTGATACAGAGAGCAGATGTTGGAGACTGGGGTGCAGAAGGACTGTTTCAGAGAGCAGATGTTTTAGACTGGGGTGTAGAAGGACTGTTGTAGTTAGGAGAGGTAGGAGATTAGGGTCCAGAAATACCCTTACAGAGAGCAGTGTTTGGAGACTGCAGTATTGAAGGACTGTTACAGAGAACAGAGGTTGGAGACTGGGATGGAAAAGAACTGTTGCAGAGAGTAGATGTTGGAGACTACGGTGCAGAAGGACTGATGCAGAGAACAGAGGTTGGAGACTGGGGTGCAGAAAAATCTTACAGTGAGCAGAGGTTTGAGTCTTGGATGCAGGAGGACTGTGGCAGAGAGGAGACGATGGAGACTGGGGTGCAGAAGGACTATTACAGAGAGCAGATTTTGGAGACGGTGGTCCAGGACTGATACAGAAAACAGATGTTGGAGACTGGGGTGCAGAATGATTCTTGCAGACAGCAGAGGTTGGAGCCTGGGTTGCAGAAAGACTTTTGCATAGAGCAGAGGTTGGAGACTTAAGTGCAGAAGGACTGTTACAGAGAGGAGAGGTTGGAGACTGTTGTTCACAAGGACTGATACAGAAAGCAGAGTTTGGAGACTGGGGTGCAGAAGGACCATTACAGAGAAGAGAGGTTGGAGACTGCGGTACAGAAGGACTGTTACAGAGAGCAGAGTTTGGAAACTGCGGTTCAGAAAGACTGTTGCAGAGAACACAGGTTGGAGACTGAGGTGCAGAAGGATCGTGAAAGAGAGCAGAGGTTGGAGACTTGTGTGCATATGGAATGTACCAGAAAGTAGATGTTGGAGACTGGGGTGCAGAAAGCCTGTTACAGAGAGAAGAGTTTGGAGATTGGTTTGCAAAAGGATCTTACAGAGAGTAGAGTTTGGAGAGTGAGATGCAGAATAACTGTTATAGAGTGTTGAGTTTGAAGACAGACCTGCAGAAGGACAATTGCAGAGAGCAGAGTTTGAAGACTGAGCTGCAGAAGGACTGTTAAAGAGAGCAGAGGTTGGAGACTGAGGTGCAGAAGGACTGATACAGAATGCAGAGTTTTGAGACTGGGTTGCAGAAGGACCATTACAGAGAGCAGAGGTTGGCGACTGAGGTGCTGAAAAAACTTTGAAGATAGCAGTGGTTGGAGACTGGGGTGCAGAAGGATCGTACAGAGAGCAGAGGTTGGAGACTGGGATTAAGAAGGACTGTTGTAGAGAGCAGACGTTGGAGACTGGGGTGAAGAGGGATTGTTGCAGAGAGCAGTGGTTAAAGACTGGGTTGCAGAATGACTGTTGCAGAGAGCAAGGATAGAGACTGAGTTTCAGAAGGATTGTTACAGAGAGCAAAGTTTGGAGACTGGGGTGCAGGACTGATACAGAAAGCAGAGGTTGGAGACTTGGGTGCAGAAAGACTGTTACAGAGAGCAGAGATTGGAGACTGGGGTACAAAAGGACTTTTACAGAGAACAGAGATTGGAGACTGGGGAATGGAAGGACTGTTGCAAGAACAGATGTCTAAGACAGGGTTGCAGAAGGACAATTGCAGAGTGCAGAGGTTTGAGACTGAGGTGCAGAAGGATTGTAACAGAGAGCAGAGTTTGGAGACTGCAGTGCAGAAGAACTGTTACAGAGAGTAGAGTTTGGAGACTGGGGTACAGAAGCATATTATAGTGAGCAGAGGTTGGAGACTTAGGTGAAGAAGACTACTGCAGAGAACAGAATTTGGAGACTGGGGTGCAGAAGGATTGTTAAAGAGAGCAGGGGTTGGATACTGGGGTGCAGGAGGACTTGTGCATAGAGCAGAAGTTGTAGATTTGGGTGCAGAAGAAACTGTTGCAGAGAGCAGAGATTGGAAACTGAGGTGCAGAAGGACTGTTATAGAGAGCAGAGGATTGAGACAGGGGTGCAGAATAAATGATTCAAAAAGCAGAGTTTGGAGACTGGGGTGCAGAAGGACTGTTGATGAGAGTAGATGATGGAGACTGGGGTCCAGAAAAACTGTAGAAGGGAGCAGACGTTTGAGACTAAGGTGAAGAAGGACAGTTACACAGAGCAGAGTTTGGAGACTGGAGTGCAGAAGGACTGATACAGAATGCAGAGTTTGGAGATTCGGGTGTAGAAGTATCCTTACAGAGAGCAGAGTTTCGAGAATGCAGTACAGAAGGACTCTTACAGAGAGCAGAGTTTGAAGACTGGGGTTGAGAATGACTGTTGCAGATAGCAGATGTTGGAGACTGGGGTGCAGAAGGAATGTTGCAGAGAGCAGAGGATGGAGACTGGGGTGAACAAGGACTGTTGCAGAGAGCAGAGGTTGCAGACTGAGTTGCAGAAAGACTCTTACAGACAGCAGATTTTGGAGACTGTGGTGCAAAACGACTTATACAGAAAGCAGAGGTTGGATACTGGGGTGCATAAGGACCCTTACAGAGAACAGAGGTTGGAGACGGCGGTACAGAAGGACTGGTACCGAGAGAAATGGTTGGAGACTGGGGTGCAGAAGAACTGATGTAGAGAACAGAGGTTGGAGACTGGGGTGCAGACGGATCGTTGGGTCGAGCATAGTATGGCGACTGGGGTATAGAAGGACTGTTGCAGAGAGCAGATTTTGGAGACTGTAGTGTAGAAGGACTGTTGCAGACAGCAGACGTTGGAGACTGGGGTGCAGAAGGATTGTTTGGGCAAGCAGAGTATGGAAACTGTGGTGTAGAAGGACTGTTAAAGAGAGCAGAGGTTGGAGACTGGGGTGTTGAAAGGACTGTTTCAGAGAGCAGATGTTGGAGACTTGGATGCAGAAGGACTGTTGCATAGAGCAGAGATTGGAGACTGAGGTACAGAAGGAATGTTACAGAGAGTAGAGGTTGGAGACTGGGTTGCAGATGGATTATTGCAGAGAGCAGAGTTTTTAGACTGAGGTACAGAATTACTGTTGCAGAGAGTAGATGTTGGAGACTGAGGTTCACAAGGACTGTTGCAGCGAGTAGAGCTTTGAGACTGGGGTGCAAAAGGATCTTTGCAGAGAGAAGAGGTCGGACACTGAGGTGCAGAAGTATCGTTGCGGAGAGCAGAGGTTCGAGACTGGGGTGCAGAAGGATCATTACAGAGAGCAGAGTTTGGAGACTGGGATGCAGAAGAAATGTTGCATTGAGCAGAGGTTGGAGACTTGGGTGCAGAAGGACTGCTGCAGAAAGCAGAGGTTGGAGACTGGGGTGCAGAACGACTTATAGAGAAAGCAGATGTTGGAGACTGGGGTACAGAAGGACCGTTACAGAGAGCAGAGGTTGGAGAATTTGGTACAGAAGGACTGTTACAGAGAGCATAGGTTGGAGACTGGGGTGCAGAAGACTGTTGCAGTAAACATAGGTTAGAGCCTGGGGTGCAGAAGGACCCTTGCAGAGAGCAGAGGTTGGAGACTGAGGTGCAGAATTATTGTTACAGAGAGCAGAGTTTGGAGACTACGTTTCAGAAGAACTGTTACAGTGAGCAGCGGTTGGAGACTGGTGTGCAGAAGCATCCTTGCAGAGAGTAGAGGTTGGAGACTGTGGTGCAAAAGGCCTCTTACAGAGAGCAGAGGTTGGAGACTGGAGTGCAGAAGGCCTGTTACAGAGAGCACAGGTTGGAGACTGTGGTGCAGAAGGACTCTCACAGAGAGCAGAGTTTGCACACTGGGTTTCAGAAGGGTCTTACAGAGAGATGAGGTTGGAGACTGAGGTACAGAAGGACTGTTACAGAGAGCAGAGGTTGGAGACTGGGGTGCAGAAGGATTATTGCAGAGAGCAGAGTTTTCAGACTGAGGTACAAAAGAACTGTTGCAGAGAGCAGGTGTTGTACACTGGGTTGAACAAAGACTGTTGCAGCGAGCAGAGGTTAGAGACAGGGGTACAGATGGACTGATAGAGAGAGCAGAGTTTTGAGTCTGGGGTGCAGAAGGCCTTTTAAAAGGAGCAGAGTTTGAAGACTGGGTTGCAGAAGGATCTAACAGAGTGTAGATTTGGAGACTGAGGTGCAGAAATACTGTTAATTAGAGTAGAGGTTGGAGACAGAGGTGCAGAAGGACCGTTATAGAGAGCAGAGGTTGGATACTGAGGTGCAGAAGGATTGTTACAGAGAGCAGAGAAAGGAGACTTGGATGCAGAAGAACTGTTGCAGAGAGCAGAGGTTTTACACTGGGATGTAGAAGGACTGTTGCAGAGAGTAGAGGTTGGAGACAAAGGTGCAGAAGGACAGTTACACATAGCACAGGTTAGACACTGGGCTTCAGCAAGACTGATACAGAAAGCAGAGGTTGGAGACTCGGGTGCAGAAGTACCCTTACAGAGAGCAGAAGTTGGAAAATGCAGTACAGAAGGACTATTAATGAGAGCAGAGTTTGGACACTGGGTTGGAGAATGACTGTTGCAGAGAGCAGATGTTGGAGACTGAGGTGCAAAAAACTGTTGCATAGAGAAGAGGATGGAGAGTGTGGTGCAGAAGGACTGTTGCAGAGAGCAGACATTGCAGACTGAGTTGCAGAAGGACTGTTAAAGAGGGCAGAGTTAGGAGACTATGGTGCAAAACGACTGATACAGAAAGCAGATGTTGGGTAATGGGGTGCATAAGGACCCTAACGGAGAAGAGAGGTTGCAGACTGCGGTACAGAAGGACTGTTACAGAGAGCAGAGGTTGGAGACTGGGTTTCAGAAAAACTGATGTAGAGAACAGATGTTGGAGACTGGGGTGCAGAAGTATCGTTGGGGCGAGGAGAGAATGGAGACTGGAGTGTAGAAGGACTGTTGCAGAGAGCAGAGTTTGGAGACTGGGGTGCAAAAGGATCGTTGGGGCGAGCAGAGTATGGAGACTGGGGTGAAGAAGGACTGTTGGAGAGAGCAAAGTTTGAAGACTGGGGTGTCGAAGGATTGTTTCAGAGAGTAGATGTTGAAGACTTGGGTGAAGAAGGACTGTTGCATAGAGCAGAGATTGGAGAATGAGGTGAAGAAAGACTGTTAAGAGAGCAGAGGTTGGAGACTGGGGGTCAGATGGATTATTGCAGAGAGCAGAGTTTTCAGACTGAGGTACAGAAGAACTGTTGCAGAGAGCAGATGTTGGAGACTGGGGTTCACAAGGACTGTTGCAGCGAGCAGAGGTTTGATACTGCGGTGCCAAAGGATCTTTGCAGAGAGCAGAGCTTGGAGACTGAGGTGCAGAAGGATCGTTGCAGAGAGCAGAGGTTTGAGACTGGAGTGCAGAAGGATCATTACAGAGAGCAGAGTTTGGAGACTGGCGTTCAGAAAGAATGTTGCAGAGAGCAGATGTTGAAAACTTGGGTGCAGAAGGACTGTTGCAGAGAGCAGAGGTTGTAGACTGGGATGTAGAAGGACTGTTGCAGTAAGTAGACATTGGAGATTTGGGTCCAGAAGGACTGTAGCAGAGAGCAGACTTGGAGACTAAGGTGCAGAAGTACAGTTACACAGAGCAGAGGTTGGAGATTGGGGTGCAGAAGGACTGATACAGAAAGCAGAATTTCGAGACTCAGGTGCAGAAGTACCCTTAGAGAGAGCAGAGGTTGGAGAATGCAGTACAAAAGAACTATTACAGAGAGCAGAGATTGGAGACTGGGGTAAAGAATGACTGTTGAAGAGAGGAGAACTTGGAGACTGGGGTGCAAAAGGACTGCTGCAGAGAGGAGAAGATGGCGAGTGGGGTGAAGAAGGACTGTTGCAGAGACCAGAGGTTGAAGACTGAGTTGCAGAAGGACTGATGTAGGGAACAGATGTTGGATCCTGGCGTGCAGAAGCATCATTTAGGCGAGCAGAATAAAGAGACTAGGGTGAAGAAAGACTTTTGCAGAGAGCATATTTTGGAGACTTGGGTGCAGAAGGACTGTTGAAAAGAGCAGTGATTGGAGACTGAGGTACAGAAGGACTGTTACAGGTAGCAGAATTTGGAGACTGGGGTGCAGATGGATTATTGCAGAGAGCAGAGTTTTCAGACTGAGGTAAAGAAGAAGTGTTGCAGGAAGCAGATGTTCGAGACTTGGGTTCACAAGGTCTGTTGCAGCTAGCAGAGTTTTGAGACTGGGGTGCGGAAGAATCGTTGCAGAGAGCAGAGGTTGGAGACTGAGGTGCAGAAGGATCATTGCAGAGAGCAGAGGTTCGAGACTGGGGTGCAGAAGGATTGTTACAGAGAGCAGAGTTTGGAGACTGGGGTGCAGAAGGACTTTTACAGAGAGCACAGGTTGGAGACTTGGGTGCAGAAGGAATGTTGCGGAGAGCAGAAGTTGGAGATTTGTTTGCAGAAGGAATGTTGCAGAAAGCAGAGGTTTGAGACTGAGGTGCAGAAGGACTGTTGCAGAGAGCAGAGGTTAAAGACTGGGTTTCAGAAGGCCTGTTACAGAGAGGAGACATTGGAGACTGGGTTTCAGAAGGATCTTACAGAGAAAAGAGTTTTCAGACTGAGGTGCAGAGAGACTGTTACAGAGAGCGGAGGTTCGAGACTGAGGTGCAGAAGGATCGTTACAGAGAGCAGAGGTTGGAGACTGGGGTGCAGACAGACTTTTACAGAGAGCAATGGTTTGATACTGGGGTGCAGAAGGAATGTTGCAGAGAGAAGAGGTTGAAGCCTGAGGATCAGAAGGACTGTTGCAGAGAGCAGAGGTTTTAGACTGCAATGTAGAAGGACTGTTGCAGAGAGTAGAGTTTGAGAATTTGGGTTCAGATAGAGTGTAGCAGAGAGCAGAGATTGGAGATTAAGGTGAAGAAGTACAGTTACACAAAGCACAGTTTGGAGATTGGGGTGCAGAAAGACTGATACAGAAAGCAGAGGTTGGAGACTCAGGTGCAGAAGTACCCTTAAGGAGAGCAGAGTTTGGAGAATGCAGTACAGATGGACTGTTATAGAGAGCAGAGTTTGGAGACTGGGGTGGAGAATGACTGTTGCAGAGAGCAGATGTTGGAGACTGGGGTGCAAAAGGACTGTTGCAGAAAGTAGAGGATGGAGTCTGGGGTGCACAAAAACTGTTGCAGAGAGCAGAGGTTGCAGACTGAGTTGCAGAAGGACTGTTAGTGAGGGAAGAGTTTGGAGAAGGTGGTGCAAAACGGCTGATACAGAAAGCAGAGGTTGGATACTGGGGTGCATAAGGACCCTTACAGAGAACAGAGGTTAGAGACGGCGGTACAGAAGGACGGTTACAGAGAGCCGAGGTTGGAGACTGGGGTGCAGAAAGACTGTTACAGAGAGCAGAGTTTGCAGACTGGGTTTCAGAAAGGTCTTACAGAGAGATGAGGTTGGAGACTGAGGTACAAAAGGACTGTTGCAGAGAGCAGACGTTGGAGACTGGGGTGCAGAAGGTTCGTTGGGGCGAGCAGTGTATAGAGACTTGCATGTAGATGGACTGTTGCAGAGAGCAGAGGTTTTAGTCTGGGGTGTAGAAGGACTGTTTCAGAGAGCAGATGTTTTAGAGTTGTGTGCAGAAGGACTGTTTCATAGAGCAGAGATTGGAGACTGAGGTACAGAAGGACTGTTACAGAGAGCAGAGTTTGGAGACTGGGGTGCAGATGGATTATTGGAGAGAGCAGAGTTTTCAGACTGAGGTACAGAAGAACTTTTGCAGAGAGAAGATGTTGGAGACTGGGGTTCAAAAGGACTGTTGCAAAAAGCAGAGGTTGAAGACTGGTGTGCAGAAGGATCTTTGCAGAAAGCAGAGGTGGGAGAATGTGTTGCAGAAGGATCGTTGCAGAAAGCACAGGTTGGAGACTGGGGTGCAGAAGGAATGTTGTAGAGAGCAGTATTTGGAGACTTGGGTGCAGAAGGACTGTCGTAGAAAGCAGAGTTTGGAGACTGAGGTGCAGAAAGACTGTTACATTGAGCAGAGGTTAGAGACTGTTGTGCAGAAGGACTGATAGAGAAAGCAGATGTTGGAGACTGGGGTGAAGAAGGATCATTACAGAGGGCAATGGTTGGAGAATCCGGTACAGAAGGACAGTTACAGCGAGCAGAGGTTGGAGACTGTGGTGCAGAAGTACTGTTGCTCAGAGCAGAAGTTGGAGACTGGGTTCCAGATTGATCATTGCAGAGAGCAGATTTTAGAGACTTAGGTGCAGATGGACTGTTACAGAGAGCAGAGTTTGGAGACTGAGGTGCAGAAGGACAGTTACAGAGATCAGAGTTTGGAGACTGGTGTGCAGAAGAACTGTTACAAGGAGCCGAGTTTGGAGACTGGGGTTCAGATGGATCTTACAGAGAGCAGAGTTTAGAGACTGGAGTGCAAAAGGACTGTTGCAGGGAGCAGATGTTGGAGACTGTGATGGACAAGAATCGTTGCAGAGAGAAGAGGTTGAAGATTGGAGTGCATAAGGATCTTACAGAGAGCAGAGTTTGGTGACTAGGTTGCAGGACTGTTGCCAAGAGCAGATGTTGGAGACTGGGGTGGAGAAAAATCATTGCAGAGAGAAGAGGTTGGAGACTGGGTTTCTGAAGGCCTGTTAAAGAGAGTAGAGGTTAGAGACTGGGTTGTAAAATTTCTGTTTCAGAGAGCAGAGGTTGGAAAGTATTCTGCAGAAGGATTGTTACAGAGAGCAGAGTTTGGAGACTGGGTTGCAGAAGGGTCTTACAGAGAGCAGAGATAGTAGACTGAGGTGCACAAGGATCGTTGCATAGAGAAGAGTTTTTAGACTGAGTTGCTGAAGGACTGTTTAAGAGAGCAGATGTTGGAGACTGGTGTGAAGAAGGACTGTTGCAGATAGCGGACTTTGGAGACTGGGGTGCAGAAGGACTGTAATAGAGAGCAGAGGTTGGAGACTGGGTTGCAGAAAGACTGATACAGAAAGCAGAGATTGTAGTCTGGGGTGCAGAAAGACCATTACAGAGAGCAGAGGATGGATTCTGCAGTACAGGAGGACTGTTACAGAGAGCAGAGTTTGAAGACTGGGGTGGAGAAGGACTGTAAAAGAGAGCTGATATTGGTAACTAGGGTGCCGAAGGACTGTTGCAGAGAGCAGAGTTTGGAGACTGGGGTGCAGAAGAACTTTTGCAGAGAGCAGAGGTTGGAGACTGGGGTGCAGAAGGACTGTTACAGAGAGCAGAGGTTGGAGAGAGCGGTTCAGAAGGATCTTACAGAGAGCAAAATTTGGAGACTGAGGTACAGAAGGACTGTTGTAGAGATCAGAGGTTGGAGACTGGGGTGCAGTAAGATCATTGCAGAGAGAAGATGTTAAATACTGGGGTGCAGAAGGACTGGTAAAGAGAGCAGATTTTGAAGATGGGGTTGCTGAAGGATCCTACAGATAGCAGAGTTTGGAGACTAAGTTGCTGGTGGACTGTTATAGAGAGCAGTGGTTGGAGACTGGGGTGCAGAAGAATCATGGAGAGCAGAGGTTTCAGACTGAGGTGCAGAAGAACTGTTACAGAAAGCAGAGGTTGTAAATTGGGGTGCAGAAGGACCGTTACAGGGAGCAGAGTTTGGAGACTACGGTATAGAAGGACTGTTACAGAGAGCAGAGGTGGGATACTTGGGTTCAGAAGGACTGTTACAAAAAGCACAGGTTGGAGACTGAGGTGAAGAAGGATACACACAGAGAGCAGAGGTTAGAGACTGGGGTTCAGAAGGACTGATACAGAAAGCAGAGTTTGGAGACCGGGGTTCAGAAGGACCATTATAGAGAGGAGAGTTTGGTGAATGCAGTACAGAAGGACTGTTACAGAGAGCAGATATTGGAGAATGGGGAGCAGAAGGACTGTTGCACAGGACAGATTTTGGAGACTGGGTTGCCACAGGACCCTTGCAGAAAGCCGAGTTTGGCGACTAGGGTAGAGAAAGAATGATAGAATCAGCAGAGTTTGGAAACTGCAGTGCAGAAAGATCTTACAGAGAGCAGAGTTTGGAGACTGTGGTGCAGAAGGACTGTTGCAGAGAGCAGACGTTGGAGACTGGGGTCCTGAAAGATCGTTGCAGAGAGAAGAGTTTGCAGACTGGGATGCAGAAGGCTGCTGCAGAGAGCAAAGTTTGGAGAATGAAGTGCAGAAGGACTTTTACAGAGAGCAGATGTTGGAGATGGGATTCAGATGGATCTTACAGAGAGCAGATGTCGGAGACTGAGGTGCAGAAGGATTTTAACAGACAGCAGAGGTAGGAAACTGAGGTGCAGGAGGTTGGTTTCAGACAGCAGAGTTTTCAGACTGTGGTTCAGAAAGACTGTTGCAGAGACCAGTTGTTGGAGACTGGGGTGTGGAAAGACTGTTGCAGAGAGCAGAAGTTTGAGTCTGGGGTTAAGAATGATCGTTGCAGAGAGAAGAGATTGAAGACTGGTGTGCACAAGGGATGTTACAGAGAGCAGAGTTGGGAGACTGGGTTGGCAAAGGATCCCACAGAGAGCAGAGGTTGGAGACTGAAGTGCAGAAGTACTGTTACAGAGAGTATAGGTTGAAGATTGAGGTGCAGAAGGACTGTTGTAGAGAAAAGAGTTTGCAGACTGAGGTGCAGAAGGATTGTTACAGAGAGCAGAGTTTGGAGACTGGGGTGCAGAAGGACTGTTGCAGAAAGCAGAGGTTGGAGACTAAGGTGCAGAAGAACACTTAGAGCAGAAGTTAGAGACTGGGGTGCACAAGGACTGATACAGAAAGCAGGGACTCTAGTATCGGGTGCAAAAAGACATTACAGAGAGTAGAGGTTGGAGAATGCAGTACAGAAGGACTGTTACAGAGAGCAGAATTTAGAGACTGGGGTGCAGAAGGACTGTTGCAGAGAGCGGAGGTTGGAGACTGAGGTGCAGAAGTCCTGTTACATAGAACAGAGGTTGAAGATTGGGGTGCAGAAGGATCGTTGCAAATAGCAGATCTTGGATACAGGGAAGCAGAACGATCTTACAGAGAGCAGAAGTTGGAGAGTGAGGTGCAGAAGGATTGTTGCAGAGAGCAGAGTTTGGAGACTGGCGTGCAGAAGGCCTGCTACAGAGAGGAGAGGTTGGAGACTGGGGTGCAGAAGGACTGTTATAGAGAGCAGAGTTTGGAGACTGGGTTGCTGAAGGATCTTACAGAGAGCAGAGGTTAGAGGCTGATGTGCAGGTGTACTGTTACAGAGAGCAGTTGTGGGAGACTAGGGTGCAGAAGGATCATGCAGAGAGCAGAGGTTTCAGTCTGAGGTGTAGAAGGATTGTTACAGGAAGCAGAGGTTGAAAATTGGCGTGCAGAAGGACCGTTAGAGAGCAGAGTTTGGAGACTGCGGTTTAGGACTGTTACCGAGAGCAGAGGTTGGAAACTGGGATGCAGAAGGACTCTTACAGAGAGCACAAGTTGGAGACTGAGATGCAGAAGGATGGATACAGAAAACAGAGGTTGGAGACTGGGGTTCAGACAGGCTGATACAGAAAGCAGAGTTTGGAGACAGGGGTGTAGAAGAACTGAAACAGAGAGCAGAGTTTGGACACTGCGGTACAGAAGGACTGTTACAGAGAGAAGATCTCGGAGACTGGGGAGCAGAAAGACTGTTGCAGAGAGAATAGGTTGGAGAATGAGGTGCCGAAGGACTGTTTCAGAGAGCAGAGTTTTGAGAATGGGGTTCAGAAAGACTGTTACAGAAAGCAGAGTTTGAAGACTGGGATGCAGAAGGACTGTTACAGAGAGCAGAGGTTGGAGACTGGGGTTCAGATGGATCTTACAGAGAGCAGAGTTTGGAGACTGGGGTGCAAAAGGACTGTTGCAGAGAGCAGATGTTGGAGACTGGGGTGGAGACGAATCGTTGCAGAAAGAAGAGGTTGAAGACTGGGGTGCAGAAGGCCTGTTACACCGAGCAGAGGTTGGAGACTGGGTTGCAGAAGTCCTGTTACAGACTGGGTTTCAGAAGGATCAAACAGAGGGCAGAGTTGGGAGACTGAGGTGCAGAAGGACTGTTACAGAGAGCAGAGTTAGGAGAATGGGGTGCAGAAGGGTCGTTGCACAGAGCAGAGTTTCAGACTCAGGTGCAGTATGACTTTTGGAGAGAGCAGATGTTAGAGCCTGGCGTGCAGAAGGACTGTTGCAAACAGCAGATGTTGGTTACTAGGGTCCAGAAGGACTATTGTAGAAAGCAGAGGTTGGAGACTGGGGTTCAGAAGGACTGTTGCGGAGGGCAGAGGTTGGAGACTGAGGTGCGGAAGTCCTGTTACAGAGAGCAGAGTTTGGAGACTCGAGTGCAGAAGGACAGTTTCAGAGAGCAGAGGTTAAATACAGGGGTGCCTAAAGATCTTACAAAGAGCAGAATTTGGAACTGAGTTGCAGAAGGACTGTTGCAGAGATCAGAGGTTGGAGACTGAGGTGCAGAAGGACTTTTACAGAGAGCAGAGGTTGGAAGCTGGGTTACAAAATGACTGATACAGAAAGCAGAGATTGGAGTCTGGGGTGCAGAAAGACCGTTACAGAGAGCAGAGGTTGGATACTGCAGTACAGGAGGACTGTTACTGAGAGCAGTGGTTGAAGACTGGGGTGCAGAAGTACTGTAGCAGAGAGCAGATTTTGGTAACTAGGGTGCAGAAGGACTGTTGCAGTGAGCAGCGTTTGGAGACTGGGGTGCAGAATGACTCTTGCAGAGAGCAGAGGTTGGAGACTGGGGTGCAGAAGGACTGTTACAGAGGGCAGAGTTTGGAGACAGGGGTGCAGAAAGATCTTACAGAGAGCACAATTTGGAGACTGAGTTGAAGAAGGACTGTTGCAGAGATAAGAGGTTGGAGACTGGGGTGCAGTAGGATCATTGCATAGAGCAAAGTTTGGAGACTGGGGTGCAGAAGGATCGTTGCAGAGAGCAGAGAAAAGAGAGTGGGGTGCAGAAGGCCTGCTATAGAGAGCAAAGTTTTGAGACTGCAGTGCAGAAGGCCTGTTACAGAGAGGAAAGGTTGGAGACTGGGGTGCAGAAAAACTGTTAGAGAGCAGAGTTTGGAAACTGGTTTGCTGAAGGAACTTACAGAGAGCACATGTTGGAGACTGAGGTTCAGGTGGACTATTACAGAGAGCAGTAGTTGGAGAATGGGGTGCAGAAGAATCATGGAGCGCAGAGGTTTCATACTGAGGTGCAGAAGTACTGTTACAGAGAGTAGAGGTTGGAGACTGAGGTGTAGAAGGACTGTTACAGAGAGCAGAGTTTAGAGACTGACTTGCAGAAAAACTGTTATGGAAAGCACAGGTTGAAGACTAAAGTGAAGAAGAATATATACAAAGAGCGGAGGTTGGAGACTGAGGTTCAGAAAAACTGATTCAAAAGACAGAGGTTGGAGACTGGGTTGCAGAAGGACCGTTACAGAGAACAGAGGTTGGAAACTGCGGTACATAAGGTTTGTTACAGAGAGCAGATCTCAGAGACTGTGGAGCAGAAGGACTGTTGCAGAGGACAGAGGTTTGAGACTGGGGTGGAGAAAAAATTTTACAGAGAACAGAGTTTGAAAACTGGAGTGCAGAAGGATCTTACAGAGAGCAGATGTTGGAGACTGTATTGCTGAAGAAATGTTGCAGAGAGCAGACGTTGGAGACTGGGGTCCAGAAGGTTCGTTGCAGAGAGCAGAGTTTGGAGACTGGGGTGCAGAAAGACTGTTGCAGAGAGCAGATGTTGGAGACTGTGGAGGAGAACGACTGTTGCAGAGAGCAGATTTTAGAGACTGTGGTGCAGAAGGATTTTTACAGAGAGCAGGGGTTGGAGACTGAGGTGCAGAAGGACTGTTTCAGAGATGAGAGGTTGGAGACTGGGGTTTAGTTGGATCATTGCAGAGAGCAGAGGTTGGAGACAGGCGTGCAGAATGATCGTTGCATAGAGCAGACTTTGGAGACTGGCATGCAGAAGGCCTGTTACAGAGAGTAGAGGTTGGAGACTGGCGTGCAGAAGGATGTTACAGAGAGCAGTGGTTGGAGACTGAGCTGCAGGTGGACTGTTACAAAGAGCAGTGTTTGGAAACTGGGGTGCAGAAGAATCGTGGTTAGCAGATGTTTCAGACTGAGATACAGGTGGACTTTTACAGAGAGCAGTGCTTGGAGACTGGGGTGTAGAATGATGGTTACAGAGAGCAGAGTTTGGAGACTCAGGTGCAGAAAAACTGTTACAGAAAGCAGAGTTTGGAAATTAAGGTGCAGAAAGACCTTTACAGAGTGCAGAGTTTGGAGACTGCGGTATAGGATTGTTACCTAGAGCAGAGGTTGGAGACTGGGGTGCAGAAGGACTCTTACATAGAGCATAGGTTGAAGACTGAGGTGCATAAGGATAGATACAGAGAACAGATTTTGGAGACTGGGGTGGAAAAGGAATGTTATAGAGAGCAGAGTTTGGAAACTGGAGTGCAGAAGGAACTTACAGAGAGCAGAGGTTGGAGACTGTGGTGCAGAAGGACTGTTGCTGAGAGCAGAGGTTGGAGACTGGAGTCCAGAAAGAATGTTGCAGAGAGCAGATTTTAGAGACTGGGGTGTAGAAAAACTGTTACAGAGAGCAAAGGTTGGAGACTGGGGTTCAGGTGGATCTGACAGAGAGCAGAGTTTGGAGACTGTGGTCCGAAAGGACTGTTGCAGAGAGCACATGTTGGAGACCGGGGTGGAGAAGAATCGTTCCAGAGAGAAGAGGTTGGATACTGGGGTGAAGAAGTCCTGTTACAGAGAGCAGAGGTAGGAGACTGGAGTCCAGAAAGAATGTTGCAGAGAGCAGATTTTAGAGACTGGGGTGTAGAAAAACTGTTACAGAGAGCATAGGTTGGAGACTGGGGTTCAAAAGGACTGTTGCAGAGAGCACATGTTGGAGACCGGGGTGGAGAAGAATTGTTCCAAAGAGAAGAGGTTGAAGACTGGGGTGCAGAAGGCCTGTTACAGAGAGCAGAAGTTGGAGACTGTTGTGCAGAAGGACAGGTACAAAGTGCAGAGGTTAAAGACTGGGTTGCAGAAAGATCTTATAGAGAGCAGAGTTGGGAGACTGAGGTGCAGAAGGACTGTTACAGAGAGCCGACGTAGGAGACAGGGGTGCAGAAGGGTCGTTGCAAATTGCAGAGTTTTAAGGCTGAGGTGCAGAAGGACTGTTGCAGAGAGCAGATGTTGGTAACTAGTGCGCATAAGGATTGATGTAGGCAGCAGAGGTTTGAGACTGGGTTGAAAAAGGATTGTTGCAGAGACCAGAGGTTTGAGAGGTGCGGAAATCCTGTTACAGAGAGCTAGGTTGGATACAGGGGTGCAGAAGCATCTTACCGACAGCAGAATTTGGAGACTGAGGTGCAGATGGACTGTTACAGAGAGGAGAGGTTGGAGACTGGCATGCAGAAGGATAGTTATAGAGAGCAGAGTTTGGAGACTGTTTTCCTGAAGGATCTTACAAAGAGCAGAGGTTGGAGACTGAGATGCAGGTGGACTGGTACAGAGAGCAGTGGTTGGAGACTGAGGTGCAGAAGGACCATGCAGAGAGGAGAGGTGTCAGACTGAGGTGCAGAAGGACTGTTACAGAAAGCATATGTTGGAAATTGGGGTGCAGAAGGACTGTTACAAAGACCAGAGTTTGGAGACTGTGTTATAGAAAAAACTGTTAAAGAGAGAACAGGTTGGAGACTAGGGTGTAGAAGGAATGTTACAGAGAGCACAGGTTAAAGACTGAGGTGCAGAAGGATAGACACAGAGAGCAGAGTTTTGAGACTGATGTTCAGAAGAACTGATACAGAAAGCAAAGTTTGGAGACTGGGTTGCCGAAGGACTGTTACAGAGAGCAGATGTTGGAGACTGGGGAGAAGAAGGACTGTTTCATAGGACAGAGGTTGGAGGCTGGGGTGCTGCAGGACACTTCCAGAAAGCAGAGGTTAAAGACTGGTTTGGAGAAGGAAGGTTACAAAGAGGAAAATGGGGTGCAGATGGATCTTAAAGAGAGAAGAGGTTGGAGACTGTGGTTCAGAAGGACTCTTCCAGAGAGTAGAGGTTGGAGACTGGGGTCCAGAAGGATTGTTGCAGAGAGCAGAGTTTGAGGACTGGGGTGCAGAAGTACGGTTGCAGAGAGCAGAGGTTGGAGACTGGGGTGCAGAAGGACTGTTGCAGAGAGCAGAGGTTGGAGACTGGAGTGCAGAAGGACTGTTAAAGTGAGCAGACGTAGGAGACTGAGGTGCAGAAGGACTGTTGCAGAGAGCATATGTTGGAGACTGGGGTGCAAAAGGACTGTTGCAGAGAGCAGAGGTTGGAGACTGGGGGGAGAAGAATCATTGCAGAGAGAAGAGGTTGGATAATGGGGTGCAGAAGGCCTGTTTTAGAGAGCAGAGATAGGAGACTGGCTTGCAGACGTCCTGTTACCGAGAGCAGAGTTTGGGAGACTGTTGTGCAGAAGGACTGTTACAGAGTGCAGAGTTTAAAGACTGGGTTGTAGAAGGATCTTACAGTGAGCAGAGTTATGAGAATGAGGTGCAAAGGACTGTTACAGAGAGCAGAAGTAGGAGACTGGGGTGCAGAAGGGTTTTGCAGAGAGCAGAGTTTTAAGACTGAGGGGCAGAAGGACTTTTGCAGATAGTAGATGTTGGTGACTGGGGTGCAGAAGGACTGTTTCAGACAGCATAGTTTGGAGACTTTGGTGAAGAAGGATCGTTGCAGAGAGCAGAGGTTGGAGACTGGTGTGCAGAAGCACTGTTACAGAGAGCAGAGGTTGCAGACTGAGGTGCAGAAGGACTGCTACAGAGAGTAGAGGTTTGAGACTGATTTGAAGAAGGACCCTTGCAGAGAACAGAGTTTGGAGACTGAGGTGCAGAATGATTGTTACAGAGATCAGAGGTTGGGGACTCGGCTGCAGAAGGACTCTGCAGAAAGCAGATCTTGGTGACTGGGGTCCAGAAGGATCATTGCAGGAAGCAGAGTTTGGAAACTGAAATGTAGAATTACTTTTGCAGAAAGCAGATGTTGGAGACTGGGGTGCCGAAGGACTGTTACAGAGAGCAGAGTTTGAAGAATGTGGTGCAGAAGGACTGTTTAAGAGAGCAGAGGTTGGAGGCTGAGGTTCAGAAGGACTGTTACAGAGAGTAAAGGTTGGAGACTGGGGTGCAGAAGGACTGTTACAGAGATCAGAGATTGGAGATTGCGGTCCAGATGGAACTTACAGAGCCAGAGGTTGGAGAGTGTGGTGAAAAAGGACTGTTGCGAAGAGCAGAGGTTGGAGACTGGTATTGAGAAGAATCATTGCAGAGAGAAGATTTTGGAGACTCGAGTGCAAAACGCCTGTTAAAGAGAGCAGATTTTTGAGACTGGTTGCAGAAGTCCTGTTATAGAGAGCAGAGGTTGGAGGCTGTTGTGCAGAAGGACGGTTACATAGTGCAGATTTTAAAGTCTGGTTTGCAGAAGTATTTTACAGAGAGCAGAGTTGGGAGAATGAGGTGCAGAAAGACTGTTACAGGCAGCAGAGGTAGGAGACTGGGGTGCAGAAAGTTCGTTGAAGACAGCAGAGTTTTCAGACTGAGGTGCGGAAGGACTGTTGCAGAGAACAGTTGTTGGAGACTGGGGTTAAGAGGGATGGTTGCAGAGAGCAGAGTTTGGACACTGGTGTGAAGAAGGACTGTTACAGAGAGCAGAT
Source organism: Ictidomys tridecemlineatus (assembly GCF_052094955.1). Taxonomy (NCBI): domain Eukaryota; kingdom Metazoa; phylum Chordata; class Mammalia; order Rodentia; family Sciuridae; genus Ictidomys; species Ictidomys tridecemlineatus. The sequence continues at coordinate 28,568 of NW_027522971.1, forward strand.
TTTGGAGACTGGGTTGCAGAAGGACTGTTTCAGAGAGCAGAGGTTGGAGACTGAGGTACGGAAGTCCTGTTACAGAGAGCAGAGGTTGGAGCTTGGATGCAGAAGGAGTCTTGCAGAGAGCAGAGGTTGGATACTGGGGTGAAGATGGATCTTACGGAGAGCAGAATTTGAAGACTGAGGTGCAGAAGGACTGTTGCAGAGATCAGAGGTAGTAGACTGGGTAGCAGTAGGATCATTGCAGAGAGCAGAGTTTGCAGACTGAGTTGCAGAAGGATCGTTGCACAGTGTAGATTTTGGAGACTGGAGTGCAGAAGGCCTGCTACAGAGAGAAGAGTTTGGAGACTGGCGTGTAGAAGGCCTGTTATAGAGAGGAATGATTGGAGACTGGGGTGCAGAAGGCCTGTTATAAAGAGCAGAGTTTGGAGACTGGGTTGCTGAAGAATCTTACAGAGAGCAGAGTTTGGAGATACGTGCAGGTGGACTCTTACAGAGAGCAGTGTTTTGAGACTGGGGTGCAGAAGGATCGTGCAGAGAGCAGAGGTGTCAGACTGAGGTGCAGAAGGACGGTTACAGAGAGCAAAGGTTGGAGACTATGGTGTAGAAGGACTGTTACAGAGAGCAGAGATTGGAGACTGAGGTGCAGAAGGACTGTTATAGAAAGAAGTGGTTGGAAATTGGGGTGCAGAAGGACCGTAACAGAGACCAGAGTTCGGAGACTGGGGTATAGAAAAACTGTAACAGAGAGCAGAGTTTGGAGACTGAGGTGCAGAATAAAAGATACAGAGAGCAGAGGTTTGAGACTGCGTTTAGAAGGATCTACAGAGAAAAGAGGTTGTAGAGTGAAGTGCAGAAGGACTGTTACAGAGAGTAGAGGTTTGAGACTGAGGTGCAGAAGGACCATTGCAGAGAACATAGTTTGGAGACTGATGTGCAGACGGATTGTTACAGAGAGCAGAGTTTGGAGACTGGGGTGCAGAAAGATTGTTGCAGAGAGCAGAGGTTTGAGACTGGGGTGCAGAAGTCCTGCTACACAGAGCAGAGTTTTGATACTGGCGTGCAGAAGGCCTGTTACAGAGAGGAGAGGTTGGAGACTGGGGTGCAGAAGGACTGTTATAGAGAGCAGTGTTTGGAGACTGAGTTCCTAAAGGATCTTACAGAGAGCAGAGTTTGGAGACTGAGGTTCAGGTGGACTGTTACACTGAGCAGTGGTTGGAGACTGGGGTGCAGAAGTTTCATGCAGAGAGAAGAGGTGTCAGACTGAGGTGCAGATGGACTGTTACAAAGAGCAGATTTTGGAGACTTAGATGTAGAAGGACTGTTAGAGAGAGCAGAGTTTGGAGACTGAGGTGCAGAAGGACTGTTACAGAAAGCAGAGGTTGGAGACTGGGGTGAAGAAGGACCCTTACAGAGAACAGAGTTTGAAGACTGCGGTACAGAAGAAGTGTTTTTGAGAACAAGGTTGGAGACTTGGGTGCAGAGGGACCATTGCAGAGAGCAGTGGTTGGTGACTTCAGTACAGAAGGACTGTTACAAAGAGCAGAGGTTGGAGACTGGGGTGGAGAAGAACTGTTGCAGAGAGCAGAGATTGCAGAGTGAGATGCAGAATGACTTTTACAAAGAGCAGAGTTTGGAGACAGTGGTGCAGAAGGAGTGATACAAAAAGCACAGGTTGGAGACTGGGGTGAAGAAGGACCCTTACAGAGAACAGAGGTTGAAGACTGCGGTACAGAAGAAGTGTTTTTGAGAACAATGTTGGAGACTGGGGTGCAAAGGGACCATTGCAGAGAGCAGAGGTTGGAGACTGGGGTGCAGATGGAATGTTACAGAGAGCAGATGTTAAAAACTGGGGTACAGTATGATCTTACAGAGAGCAGAATTTGGAGACTGGGTTGCAGAAAGACTGTTGCAGAATAGACATTTGAGACTGGGGTGCAGAAGGATCGTTGCAGAGAGCAGATTATGGAGACTGGGGTATAGAAGGACTGTTCCAGAGAGCAGATGTTGGAGACTTCGGTGCAGAAGGACTGTTCCAGAGAGCAGTTGTTGAAGACTGAGGTGCAGAAGGACTATTTCAGAGAGCAGATGTTGGAGCCTGGGGTGCAGAGGGGCTGTTGCAGAGAGCAGAAGTTTGAGACTTGTGTGCAGAAGGACTGTTTCAGAGAGGAGATGTTGGAGACTGGGGTGCAGAAAGCCTGTTACAGAGAGCAGAATTTGGAGAAGGGGTGCAGAAGAACCGTCGCAGTGAGCAGATGTTGGATATTTGGATGCTGAAGGCCTGTTAAAGAGAAAAAAGTTTGGAGACTGGTGTGCACAAGGACCAATGCAGAGAGCAGAGTTTGAAGACTGAGGTGCAGAAGGACTGTTTAGGTTGCAGAAGGAGTGTTGAAGAGAGCAAGGTTGGAGACTGCGGTTCAGAGGGCTGTTGCAGAGAGAAGAGGTTGCAGAGTAAGGTGCAGAAGGACTCTAACTGAGAGCAGAGTTTGGAGACTGTAGTGCAGAAGGACTGATACAGAAAGGAGAGGTTGGAGACTTGGGAGAAGAAGGACCCTTATAGAGAACAGAGGTTGAAGACTGTGGTAGAGAAGAACTGTTTTGGAGAACAGAGTTTGGAGACTGGGGTGCAGAAGGACCGTTGCACATTGCAGAGGTTAGACATTTGGGTGTAGAAGGCCTGTTAAAGAGTGAAAAGGTTGTAGACTGGGGTGCACAGGACTGTTACAGTGAGCAGAGTTTGGAGACTGGGTAGTAGAAGGATCTTACAGAGAGCAGAGTTTTGAGACTGACGTACAGAAAGAGTGTTACATAGAACAGAGTTTGGAGACTGGGGTGCAGAAGGATCGTTGCAGAGAGCAGAGTATTCAGACTGAGGTGCAGAAGGACTATTCCAGACAGCTGATGTTCGAGACTTGGGTGCAGAAAGACTGTTGCAGAGAGAAGATTTTGGAGACTTGGGTGCAGAATGATCGTTCCAGAGAGCAGAGATTGTAGACTGGGGTGCAGTACGCCTTTGACAGATTTCAGAATTTGGAGAAGAGTGCAGTAGGACTGTTACAGAGATCAGAGTTTGGGGATTGGGTTGAAAAAGAATCTTACAGAAATCAGAGGTTGGAGTCTGAGGTGCAAAAAGACTGTTACAGAGAGTAGAGTTTGGAGACTGAGGTGCAGAGAGACCAATGCAGAGAGCAGAGTTTGGAGACAGAGGTACAGAAAAACTGTTGAAGAGCAGAGGTTGGAGACTTGGGTGTAGAAGGACTGTTTCAAAGAGCAGAGGTTGTAGATTGGGGTGCAGAAGGACTGTTGCAGAGAGCAGAATTTGAAGACTGAGGTTCTTAAGGACAGTTACAGAGAGCAGAAGTTGGAGACTTGAGTGCAGAAGGACTGATACAGAAAGCAGAGGTTAGAGTCTGGGGTGCAAGAGGAGAGTTACAGAGAGCAGAGGTTGGAGACTGAAGTACAGAAGTACTGCTACACAGAGAAGAGGTTGGAGAGTGTGGTGCAGAAGGACAGTTACAAAGAGCACAGATTTGAAACTGGTGTGAAGAAGAAATGTTGCAGAGAGCAGAGTTTGGAGACTGGGGTGCAGAAGGACTTTTCCAGAGAGCAGATTTTAGAGACTGGGGTGCAGAGGGACCATTACAGAGAACAGAGGTTTGATACTGCGGTACAGGAGGACTGTTACAGGGAGCAGAGGTTGGCGACTGGGGTGCAGAATAACTGTTGTAGAGAACAGAGTTTAGAGAGTGGGGTGCAGATGGACCATTGCAGATAGCAGAGGATGGAGACTGGGTTTCAGAAGGATTATACAGAGAGCAGAGTTTGGACACTGAGGTGCAGAAGGACTGTTGCAGAGAGCAGAGGTTGAAGATTGGGGCGCAGTAGGACTGTTGTAGAGTGCAGAGGTTGGAGTCTGAGGTGCAGAAGGACTGTTAAAGAGAGCAGAGTTTAGAGACCGGGGTGCAGAAGGACTGATACAGAAAGCAGAGTTTGGAGACTGGGGTGCAAAAAACCGTTACAGAGAGCAGAGGTTAAAGACTGAATTACAAAGGACGGTTACAGATAGCAGAGGTTCGAGACTGGCGTTGAAAAAGACTGTTGTAGAGAGCAGATTTTGGAGACTGGTGTGCAGACGGACTTTTGCAGAGAGCAGAGGTTGCAGAGTGAGGTGAAGAAGGACTGTTACAGAGAGCAGAGTCTGGAGACTGTGGTGCAGAAGGACTGATACTAAAAGCAGAGGTTGGAGAATTGGGTGCAGATGGAACCTTACAGAGAACAGAGGTTGAAGACTGCGGTACAGAAGAACTGATTTAGGAAACAAGGTTGGAGACTGGGGTGCAGAGGGACCATTGCAGAGAGTAGACGTTGGAGACTGGGATGCCGAAGGATTGTTGCAGAGAGCAGACGTTAGTGACTTGGGTGCAGAAGGATTTCACAGAGAGCAAAGTTTGGAGACTGAGGTGCAGAAGGACTGTTGCAGAGAGCAGAGGTTGGAGACTGGGCTGCAGAAGGACTGTTCAGAGTGCAGTGTTTGGAGACTGGAATGCAGAAGGACTGTTGTAGAGAGCAGAGGTTAAAGATTGGGGTGCCGAAGACTGTCACAGAGAGCAGAGTTAGAAGCATGGGGTGCAGAACGACGGATACAGAAAGCAGAGTTGGGACACTGGGGTGCAGAAGGACCATTACACAAAATAGAGTTTGGAGACTGCGCAATAGAAGGACTGTTAAAGAGAGCAGAGTTTGGAGACAGGTGTGCAGAATGATATTACAGAGAGTAGAGGTTGGAGACTGCGGTGCAATAGGACTGTTGCAGAGAGCAGAGGTTGGAGACTGTGGTGCAGAAGGATTGTTGCAGAGAGAAGAGGTTGGAGACTGAGGTGCAGGAGGCCTGTGACAGAGAGCAGAGATTGGAGACTGGGGTTCAGAAGGCCTGAAACATTGAGCAGAGTTTGGAGACTGGGTGGCAGAAGGATCTTACAGAGAGCAGGGGTTGTTGACTGAGGTTCCAAAGGACTGTTACAGAGAGCAGAGTTTGGAGACTGGGGAACAGAAAGATCGTTGCAGAGAGCAGAGTTTTCAGAATGATTTTTCGAAGGACTGTTGCAGAGAACAGAGGTTAAAGACTTGGGTGCAAAAGGATCGTTACAGAGAGCAGAGTGTGGAGACTGGGGGTGCCAAAGGACTGTTTCAGAGAGCAGACGTTGGAGACTTGGGTTCTGAAGGACTGTTACAGAGAGCAGAGTTTGGAGACTCAGTTCAGAATTACTGTTACAGAAAGCAGAGTTTGGAGACTGGTTTACAGAAGGATATTACAGAGAGAAGAGATTGGAGACTAAGGTGCAGAAAAACTTACAGAGAGTAGATGTTGAAGACTGTGGTGCAGAAAGGCCTTTGCAGAGAGCAGAGGTTGGAGAGTGAGGTGCAGAAGGACTCTTGATGAGTGCAGAGTTTGGAGGCTGGGGTGCAGAAAGACTGTTGAAGAGAGTAGAGGTTTGAGACTGGGGTGCAGAAGGACTATTGCACAGAGCAGAGATTTGTGACTGGTGTGCATATGGACAGTTGCAGAGAGTAGAGTTTTGAGATTGGGGTGCAGAAGGACTGTTGCAGAGAGCAGAGTTTGGAGACTGGGGTGGAGAAGGACTGTTGCAGAGAGTAGAGATTTAAGATTGGGTTGCCGAAGGACTGATGCAGAAAGCAGAGTTTGGAGACTGAAGTGCAGAAGAACTGTTACGGAGAACAGAGGTTGGAGACTCGGGTGCAGAAGGACTTATACAGAAAGAAGAGTTTGGAGACTGGGGTGCAGAAGGAATGTTGTAGAGAGCAGATGTTGGCGACTGGGGTGCAGAAGGACTGTTGCAGAGAGCAGTTTTTGGAGACTGGGGTGTATAGGACTATTGCAGAGAGCAGAGGTTGCAGACTGAGCTGCAGAAGGACTGTTAAGAGAGCAGAGTTTGGAGACTGTGGTGCAGAATGACTGATAAAGAAAGCAGAGGTTGGAAACTGGAGTGCAGTAGGACCCTTAAAGAAAACAGAGTTTGGAGGCTGGGAAACAGAAGGACTGTTACAGAGAGCAGATTTTGGAGACTGGGGTGCAGAGGAAGTGTTGAAGAGAACAGAGGTTGAAGACTTTGGTGGAGAAGGATCGTTGCAGAGACCAGAGTTTGGAGACTGGGGTGCAGAACACTGATACAGAAATCAGAGGTTGGAGACTGGGGTGCACAAGGCCTGATACAGAAAGCAATGTTTGGAGACTGTGTTGTAGAAGGACTTTTACAGAGATCATAGTTTGAATAGTGAGTTGCAGAAGGATGTTACAGAGAGCAGAGGTTGGAGACTGAGGTGCAGAAGGATTGTTACAGAGAGCAGAGGTTGCAGACTGAGTTGCAGAAGGACTGTTACAGCAGGCAGAGTTTCGAGACTTTGGGGTAAAATAATTGATACAGAAAGCAGAGTTTGAGAGTGCCTGCAAAGTAGGAGAACCGGCGACCCACAGGCAGGTCAGGCCCAGCAATCTGCGAAGAGACAGAGCTGACACACGCGCCTGCAGGGAACAGGGTCCTGCGACCCACCAGCGGCCTTCTGTGGGGCAGGCCCGTCCCCTCCCCCAGTGCCTGCAAGGTAGGAGGGACTGTGACCACCGGCAGAGCAGGCCCAGCGGCTGGTTGGGGCCAGAGCCGGCCCCACCCCCAGTGCCTGCAAGGTAGGAGAACCGGCGACCTACGGGCAGGCCAGACCCAGCAATCTGCGGACAGACAGAGCTGACACACGCGCCTGCAAGGAACAGGGTCCTGCGACCCACCAGCGGCCTTCTGTGGGGCAGGCCCGTCCCCTCCCCCAGAGCCTGCAAGGTAGGCGGGACTGTCACCTCTAGCAGATCAGGCTTAGTGGCCTGCTGAGGGGCAGGACAGTCCCCTCCCCCAGTGCCTGCAAGGTAGGCGGGACTGCGACCAGCGGCAGATCAGGCCCAGCAGCTGGTTGCGGGCCGGAGCCGGCCCCACCCCCAGTGCCTGCAAAGTAGGAGAACCGGCGACCCACAGGCAGGTCAGGCCCAGCAATCTGCGAAGAGACAGAGCTGACACACGCGCCTGCAGGGAACAGGGTCCTGCGACCCACCAGCGGCCTTCTGTGGGGCAGGCCTGTCCCCTCCCCCAGTGCCTGCAAGGTAGGCGGGACTGCGACCAGCGGCAGATCAGGCCCAGCGGCTTGTTGCGGCCGGAGCCAGCGCCACCCCCAGTGCCTGCAAGGTAGGCATACCAGGGACCCATCGGGAGGTTAGGCTCAGCAACCTACGGAGAGACAGAGGTGCCCCTCGCGCCTGCTGGGTAGGCGGACCTTCGACCGGCCAGCAGAGCAGACCTAGAGCCCGCCAGCGTGGTAGACAGATCGCACCAATTGGTGGAGGATCACAGCCACCATCTGTCCTGCAAGGGAGGCTTTTCAACTATACAAGAGCAATATAAATAAATAGAGGGAAAATCTCAAAAACACAACAGCTTCACCAAGCAGAAAGAAACGCCAGCAGTATGAAAAGACAAGGAAAGAAAGGACCACAGGCAATGCAGGTCAACTCAACTCTAGAAGAGGTAATAGCTGCAACAGATGGAATGTCAGACAGAGAGGTCAGGATATACATGCTTCAGATGATCTGGAGTCTCAAGGAAGACATGAGACAGCAAAATCAGACAATGAAAGATCACATTGACAAGGAACTTCATAAACAAATCCAGGAAGTAAAAGATCAATTTCACAGGGAGATAGAGGAAATAAAAAACAAACAAATACAAATCCTAGAAATGCAGGAAGCAATAAACCAACTTAAAAATTCAATTGAGAAAACTACCAGCAGAGTGGATCACTTAGAAGATAGAACATCAGACAATGAAGACAGAGTATTTCAACTTGAAAAGAGCATAGACAGCTCAACAAGTCTGCTAAGAAACCATGAGCAGAACATCCAAGAAATATGGGATAATATCAAAAGACCAAACTTAAGAGTCATTGGGATACAGGAAGGCACAGAGCTCCAAACCAAAGGAATAGACAATTTATTCAGTGAAATAATACGAGAAAACTTCCCAGACTTGAAGAATGAGACAGAACCCCAAATCCTAGAAGCCTACAGGACGCCGAATGTGCAAAATCATAAGAGATCCACACCTAGACACATTATAATGAAGATGTCCAACATACAGAATAAGGAGAGAATTTTAAAAGCTACAAGAGAAAGGAAGCAGATTACATTTAGGGGTAAACCAATCAGGATAACAGCTGATCTCTCAACACAGACTCTAAAAGCTAGAAGATCCTGGAATAACATATTTCAAACGCTAAAAGAAAATGGGTTCCAACCAAGAATCGTGTATCCAGCAAAATTAAGCTTCAGGATGGAAGATGAAATTAAAACATTCCATGATAAACAAAAGTTAAAAGAATTTGCAGCTAGAAAACCATCTCTTCAAAAAATCCTTGGCAAAACACTACAGGAAGAGGAAATGGAAAACAACAATGAAAACCAACAGTGGGAGGTAGGACAGTAAAGGGGGGGAAAAATCAAAGAGAAAAACAAATCAGGTTTAACAGCATTAATAAACAAATATGGCTGGAACAACAAACCATATCTCAATAATAACTCTAAATGTTAATGGCTTAAACTCACCAATTAAGAGACACAGGCTAGTTGAATGGATCACAAAACAAGATCCAACAATATGCTGCCTTCAGGAGACGCATTTGATAGGAAAGGATATACATAGACTGAAGGTGAAAGGTTGGGAAAAATCATATCACTCATATGGACTGCGGAAACAAGCAGGAGTGTCCATACTCATATCAAATAAAATAGATTTCAAACCAAAGTTAATCAAAAGGGATAAAGAAGGACACTACATACTGCTCAAGGGAACCATACACCAACAAGACATAACAATCATAAATATATATGCCCCAAACAACGGTGCTGCTGCGTTCATCAAGCAAACTCTTCTCAAGTTCAAGAGTCTAATAGACCACCATACAATAATCATGGGAGACTTCAACACACCTCTCTCACCACTGGACACATCTTCCAAACAAAAGTTGAATAAGGAAACTATAGAACTCAATAACACAATTAACAACCTAGACTTAATTGACATATATAGAATATACCACCCAACATCAAGCAGCTACACTTTTTTCTCAGCAGCACATGGATCCTTCTCAAAAATAGATCATATATTATGTCACAGGGCAACTCTTAGACAATATAAAGGAGCGGAGATAATACCATGCATCTTATCTGATCATAATGGAATGAAACTAAAAATCAACCATAAAAGAAGCAAGGAAAAATCATGCATCACTTGGAGAATGAACAATAGGTTACTGAATGATCAATGGGTTTTAGAAGACATCAAGGAGGAAATTAAAAAATTCTTAGAGTATAATGAAAACACAGACACAACATATCGGAATCTATGGGACACATTGAAAGCAGTTCTAAGAGGAAAATTCATTGCTTGGAGTTCATTCCTTAAAAAAAGAAAAAACCAACAAATAAATGATCTCATACTTCATCTCAAAATTCTAGAAAAAGAAGAGCAAAACAACAGCAAAAGAAGTAGAAGGCAAGAAATAATTAAAATCAGAGCTGAAATTAATGAAATCGAAACAAAAGAAACAATTGAAAAAATTGACAAAACGAAAAGTTGGTTCTTCGAAAAGATAAATAAAATTGACAGACCCTTAGCCATGCTAGTGAAGAGAAGAAGAGAGAGAACTCAAATTACTAGCATAAGGAATGAAAAAGGCAAGATCACGACAGACACTTCAGAAATACAGAAGATAATCAGAAATTATTTTGAATCCTTATACTCCAATAAAATAGAAGATAGTGAAGGCATCGATAAATTTCTTAAGTCATATAATCTGCCCAGATTGAGTCAGGAGGATATAGACAACCTAAACAGACCAATATCAATTGAGGAAATAGAAGAAACCACCAAAAGATTACCATCTAAGAAAAGCCCAGGACCTGATGGGTTTACAGCCAGAGTTTTACAAAACCTTTAAAGAGGAACTAATACCAATACTTTTCAAGCTATTCCAGGAAATAGAAAAAGAGGGAGAACTTCCAAATTCATTCTACGAGGCCAACATCACCCTGATTCCGAAACCAGACAAAGACACTTCAAAGAAAGAAAACTACAGACCAATATCTCTAATGAACCTAGATGCAAAAATCCTCAATAAAATTCTGGCAAATCGGATACAAAAACATATCAAAAAAATTGTGCACCATGATCAAGTAGGATTCATCCCTGGTATGCAAGGGTGGTTCAATATACGGAAATCAATAAATGTTATTCACCACATCAATAGACTTAAAAATAAGAACCATATGATCATCTCGATAGATGCAGAAAAAGCATTCGACAAAGTACAGCATCCGTTTATGTTCAAAACTCTCGAAAAACTAGGGATAACAGGAACATACCTCAACATTGTAAAAGCAATTTATGCTAAGCCTCAGGCTAGCATCATTCTGAATGGAGAAAAATTGAAGGCATTCCCTCTAAAATCTGGAACAAGACAGGGATGCCCTCTCTCACCACTCCTGTTCAACATAGTTCTCGAAACACTGGCCAGAGCAATTAGACAGACGAAAGAAATTAAAGGCATAAAAATAGGAAAAGAAGAACTTAAGTTATCACTATTTGCAGATGACATGATTCTATACCTAGCAGACCCAATATGGTCTACAAAGAAACTGTTAGAGCTAATAAATGAATTCAGCAAAGTGGCAGGTTATAAAATCAACACGCATAAATCAAAGGCATTCCTGTATATCAGCGACAAATCCTCTGAAATGGACACGAGGACAACCACCCCGTTCACAATATCCTCAAAAAGAATAAAATACTTGGGAATCAACCTAACAAAAGAGGTGAAAGACTTATACAATGAAAACTACAGAACCCTAAAGAGAGAAATTGAAGAAGACCTTAGAAGATGGAAAAATATACCCTGTTCATGGATAGGCAGAACTAACATCATCAAAATGGCGATATTACCAAAAGTTCTCTATAGGTTTAATGCAATGCCAATCAAAATCCCAACGGCATTTCTTATAGAAATGGAGAAAGCAATCATGAAATTCATATGGAAGAATAAAAGACCCAGAATTGCAAAAACAATACTAAGCAGGAAAGGTGAATCAGGTGGTATAACGATTCCAGATTTCAAACTATACTACAGAGCAATAGTAACAAAAACAGCATGGTACTGGTACCAAAACAGGCGGGTGGACCAATGGTACAGAATAGAGGACACAGAAACCAACCCACAAAACTACAACTTTCTTATATTTGATAAAGGGGCTAAAAGCATGCAATGGAGGAAGGATAGCATCTTCAACAAATGGTGCTGGGAAAATTGGAAATCCATATGCAACAAAATGAAATTGAATCCCTTTCTCTCGCCATGCACAAAAGTTAACTCAAAATGGATCAAGGAGCTTGATATCAAATCAGAGACACGGCATCTGATAGAAGAGAAAGTTGGCTACGACCTACATGCTGTGGGGTCGGGCTCCAAATTCCTCAATAGGACACCCATAGCACAAGAGTTAACATCTAGAATCAACAAATGGGACTTACTCAAACTAAAAAGTTTTTTCTCAGCAAAAGAAACAATAAGAGAGGTAAATAGGGAGCCTACATCATGGGAACAAATCTTTACTCCTCACACTTCAGATAGAGCCCTAATATCCAGAGTATATAAAGAACTCAGAAAATTAGACAATAAGATAACAAATAATCCCATCAACAAATGGGCCAAGGACTTGAACAGACACTTCTCAGAGGAGGACATACAATCAATCAACAAGTACATGAAAAAATGCTCACCATCTCTAGCAGTCAGAGAAATGCAAATCAAAACCACCCTAAGATACCATCTCACTCCAGTAAGATTGGCAGCCATCACGAAGTCAAACAACAATAAGTGCTGGCGAGGATGTGGGGAAAAGGGTACACTTGTACATTGTTGGTGGGACTGCAAATTGGTGCAGCCAATTTGGAAAGCAGTATGGAGATTTCTTGGAAAGCTGGGAATGGAACCACCATTTGACCCAGCTATCCCCCTTCTGGGTCTATTCCCTAAAGACCTAAAAAGAGCATGCTACAGGGACACTGCTACATCGATGTTCATAGCAGCACAATTCACAATAGGAAGACTGTGGAACCAACCTAGATGCCCTTCAATAGACGAATGGATAAAAAAAATGTGGCATTTATACACAATGGAGTATTACTCTGCATTAAGAAATGACAAAATCATAGAATTTGGAGGGAAATGGATGGCATTAGAGCAGATTATGCTCAGTGAAGCTAGCCAAGCCCTAAAAAACAAATGCCAAATGTCTTCTTTGATATAAGGAGAGTAATTAAGAACAGACTAGGGAAGAAGAGCACAAGAAGAAGACCATCATTACACAGGGTTGAGAGGTGGGAGGGAAAGGGAGAGAGAAGGGAAATAGCATGGAAATGGAATGAGACCCTCAGGTTTATACAAAATTACATACAAGAGGAAGTGAGGGGAAAGGGAAAAATAATACAAGGGGGAGGAATGAATTGCAGTAGTGGGGGTAGAGAGAGAAGAGGGGAGGGGAGGGGAGGGGAGGGGGGATAGTAGAGGATAGGAAAGGCAGCAGAATACAACAGACACTAGGATGGCAATATGTAAAGCAATGGAAGTGAAACTGATGTGAATCTGCAATCTGTATAAGGGGCAATATGGGAGTGCATAACCCACTTGAATCAAAATGTGAAATATGATATATCAAGAAATATGTAATAGAGGGGTAAGACAAGATAATACAAATGGAAGAAATGATTTACAGTAGAAGGGGTAAAGAGAAAAGGGGAGGGGAGGGGAGGGGAGGGGGGATAGTAGAAAATAGGACTGACAGCAGAATACATCAGACACTAGAAAGGCAATATGTGAATCAATGGAAGGGTAACTGATGTGATACAGCAATCTGTATACGGGGTAAAGTTGGGAGTTCAGAACCCGCTTGAATCAAACTGTGAAATATGATGTATTAAGAACTGTGTAAGGTTTTGAACGACCAACAATAAAAAAAAAAAAAATAAAAAAAAAAAAAAGTAGCCGGGCACAGGCCCACAACTTTAATGACTTGGGAGGCTGAAATAGGAGGATCACAAGTTTGAGGACAGCTTCAGAAAATCAGTTAAGATTCTCAATGATTTAGCCAAACCCTTTCTCAAAATAAAGAATACAAAGGACTGGCAAAAAAAAAAAAAAAAAGAAAGCAGAGTTTGAATACTGGGGTGCATAAAGACCCTTACAGAGAACAGAGGTTGGAGACTGCAGTACAGAAGGACTGTTGCAGAGAGCAGAAGTTGTAGACTGGGGTGTAGAAGGACTTTTGCAGAGAGCAGATGTTGGAGACTTGGGTGCACAAAGACTGTTGCATAGAGAAGAGGTTGGAGACTGAGGTGCAGAAGGACGGTTAGAGAGACCAGAGGTTGGAGACTGGGGTGCAGAAGGACTTTTACAGAGAGCAGACGTTGGAGACTAGGGTGCAGAAAGAATCGTTGCAGAGAGCAGAGTTTGGAGACTGGGGTGTAGAAGGATCGTTAAAGAGAGCAGATTTTGGAGACTGTAATGCAGAAGGATTTTTACAGAGAGCAGAAGTTGAAGATGGTTGTGCAGTAGGACTTTTACAGAGAGCAGACGTTGGAGACTGGGGTGTAGAAGGACTGTTGCAGAGAGCAGAAGTTGTAGACTGGGGTGTAGAAGGACTGTTGCAGAGAGCAGAAGTTGAAGACTGGGGTGCAGAAGGCCTGTTACAGAGAGCAGTGCTTGGAGACTGAGGTGCAGAAGAATCGTTGCTGATAGCAGAGTATTCAGACTGAGGTGCAGAAAGACTGTTACAGAGAGCAGAGGCTGGAGATTGGGGTGCAGAAGCCCGGTTATAGAGAGCAGAGGTTTTAAACTGTATTGGAGAAGGACTGCTGCAGAGAGTAGAGGTTGGAGTCTGAGGTGCAAAAGGAGTGTTACAGAGAGCAGAAGTTGGAGCCTGGGGTGCAGAAGGACTGATACAGAAAACAGAGCTTGATGACTGGGGTGCAAAAGGTCTGTTGCAGAGAGCAGAGGTTGGAGACTGAGGTGGAGAACGACTGTTGCAGAGAGAAGATGTTAGAGACTGGGTTGCAGATGGACTTTTTTAGAGAGCAGAGATTGTAGACTGGTCTGCAGAAGGAGTATTGCAGAGAGCAGAGGTTGCAGACTGAGGTGCAGAAGGACTGTTACAGAGAGCAGAGCTTGGAGAATGTGGTGCTGATGGACTGATACTGAAACCACTGTTGAATACTGGGGTGCAGAAGGACCCTTACAGAGAACAGAGATTGGAGACTGTCGTACAGAAGGACTGTTACAGAGAGCAGAGGTTGGAGACTGGGATGCAGAATAATTGTTGTAGAGAATAGAGTTTGGAGACTGAGGTGCAGAAGGACCATTGCAAATAGCAGAGGTTGGAGACTGGGTTTCAGAAGGATTATACAGAGAGCAGAGTTTGGACACTGAGGTGCAGAAGCACTGTTGCAGAGAACAGAGGTTGGTGATTGAGGCGCAGTAGGACTGTTGCAGAGAGCAGAGGTTAAAGTCTGAGGTTCAGAAAGACTGTTACAGAGAGCAGAGTTTAGAGACGGGGTGCAGAAAGACTGATACAGAAAGCAGATTTTGGATACTGAGGTGCAGAAGAACCGTTTCAGAGAGCCTAGGTTGGAGACTAAAGTACAGAAGGACGGTTACAGAGATAAATGGTTGGAGACTGGGGTGGTAAAGGACTGTTGCAGAGAGCAGTGTTTTAAGACTGGGGTTCAGAAAGACTCTTGCAGAGAGCAGAGGTGACAGAGTGAGGTGCAGAAGCACTGATACAGAGAGCAGAGTTTGGAGACTGTGTTGCAGAAGGACTGATACAGAAAGCAAAGGTTGGAGAATGGGGTGCAGAAGGACCCTTACAGAGAGCAGAGTTTAGAGACGGGGTGCAGAAAGACTGATACAGAAAGCAGATTTTGGATACTGGGGTGCAGAAGAACCGTTTCAGAGAGCCTAGGTTGGAGACTGAAGTACAGAAGGACGGTTACAGAGATAAATTGTTGGAGACTTGGGTGGTAAAGGACTGTTGCAGAGAGCAGTGTTTTAAGACTGGGGTTCAGAAAGACTCTTGCAGAGAGCAGAGGTGGTAGAGTGAGGTGCAGAAGCACTGATACAGAGAGCAGAGTTTGGAGACTGTGTTGCAGAAGGACTGATACAGAAAGCAAAGGTTGGAGAATGGGGTGCAGAAGGACCCTTACAGAGAGCAGAGTTTGGAGACTGATGTGCAGAAGGACGTTACAGAGAGCAGAGGTTGGAGACTGGGGTGGAGAAGGAATGTTGTAGAGTGCAGTGTTCGGAGACTGGGTTGCAGAAGGACTGTTGCAGAGAGCAGAGGTTAGAGACTTGGGTGCAGAAGGACTGATACAGAAAGCAGAGGTTGGAGACTGGGGTGCAGAAGGACTATTGAAAAGAGCAGAGGTTGGAGACTGGGGTGGAGGAGGACTATTGCAGAGAGCAGAGGTTGCAGACTAAGGTGCAGAATGACTGTTACAGTGAGCAGAGTATGGAGACTGTGGTGCAGAAAGATTGTTACAGAGAGCAGATTTTGGCGACTGGAGTGCAGAAGGACATTTGCAGAGAGCAGAGGTTGGAGATGAGGTGCAGAAGGACTGTTATAGAGAGCAGAGGATGGAGACTGGGGTGAAGAAGGACTGATACAGAGAGCAGAGTTTGGAGACTTCGGTACAGCAGGAGTGTTACAGAGAGCAGAGTTTGCAGACTGCGGTGAAGAAGGACTGTTTCAGAAAACAGAGGTTGGAGACTGGTGTGCAGAAGGACTGTTACAAAGAGCAGATTTTGGAGACTGGTGTTCAGAATTACTGTTACATAGAGTAGAGGTTGGAAAGTGGGGTGCAGAAGGATCTTACAGAGAGTAGAGTTTGGAGACTAGGGTGCAGAAGGACTGTTGCAGAGAGCAGAGGTTGGAGACAGGGGTGTAGAATGATCGTTGCAGAGAGAAGAGTTTTGAGACTGGGATACAGAAGACCTGTTAAAGAGAGCAGAGTTTGAAGAATTGGGTGCAGAAGGACTGTTATAGAGAGCAGAGTTAGGAGACTGGGTGGCAGAAAGTTCTTCAAGAGAGCAGAGTTTGGAGACTGAGGTGCAGAAGGAAGGTTACAGAGAGCAGTGGTTGAAGACTGGGGTCAGAAGGATCATGCAGAGAGCAAAGGTTTCAGACTGAGATGTAAAAGGACTGTTATAGAGAGCAGAGATTGGAGACTGAGGTGCAGAAGGAGTGTTACAGGGAGCAGATTTTAAAGACTGTGTTGCAGAAGGATCTTACATAGAGCAGAGTTTGGAGACTGAGGTGCGGAAGGATTGTAGCAGAGAGCAGATTTTTCAGACTAAGATGCAGAAGGACTGTTGCAGAGAGCAGATGTTGGAGACTGGGGTGCAGAAGGACGGCTACAGAGAGCAGAGGTTGGAAACTGGCTTGCAGAAGGCCTGTTACAGAGAGCAGAGTTTTAAGACTGTTTTGCAGAAGAACTGTTATAGAGATCAGAGTTTTGTGACTGGGTTTCAGAATGATCCTCCAGAGAGCAGAGGTTGGAGAGTGAGGTGCAAAAGAACTGTTGCAGAGAGCAGAGTTTAGAGAATGGTTACAGAAGGACTGTTGCAGAGAGTAGATGTTGGAGACTGTTGTTCAGAAGGACTGTTTCAAAGAGCAGAGGTTGGAGAATGGGGTGCAGAAAAACTTTTGCAAAGAGCAGAGGTTGGAGACTGAGGTGCAGATGGACTGTTACAGAGAGCAGAAGTTGGAGACTGTTGTGAAGAAGGACCGATGAAGAAAGCAGAGGTTTGAGACTGGGGTGCAAAAGGACCTTTACAGAGAGCACAGTTATGAGACTTCGGTATAGAAGGACTATTCCAGAGACCAGATTTTGGATATTGGAGAGCAGAAGGACTGATGCAGAGGACAGAGGTTGGAGACTGGGGTGCAGCTGGACCATTGCAGAAAGCAGAGGTTGGAGACTAGGGTGCAGAAGTAATTTTACAGAGAGCAGAGTTTGGAAACTGGGGTGCAGAAGAATCTTACAGAGAGCAAAGGTTGGAGACTGAGGTTCAGTACGACTCTTACTGAGAGCAGAGTTTGGATACTGGGGTGCAAAAGGACTGATAAAGAAAGCAGAGATTGGAGTTTGGGGTGAAGAAAGAATGTATCAGAGAGAAGAGGTTGGACTGCAGTACAGAAGGTCTGTTACAGAGAGCAGAGGTTGGAGACTGGGGTTAAGAAGGACTGTTGAAGAGAACAGATGTTGGTAACAAGGGTGCACAAGGGCTGTTGCAGAGAGCAGAGGTTGGAGACTGGGGTTAAGAAGGACTGTTGAAGAGATCAGATGTTGGTAACAAGGGTGCACAAGGACTGTTGCAGAGAGCAGAAGTTGAAGACTGGGGTGCAGTAGGACTGTTGCAGAGAGCAGATGTTGGTAACTAGGGTGCACAAGGACTGTTGCAGAGAGCAGAGGTTGGAGACTGGGGTGCAGTAGGACTGTTACAGAAATACAGGTTTGAAACTAAG
Organism: Ictidomys tridecemlineatus; assembly: GCF_052094955.1. Taxonomy (NCBI): domain Eukaryota; kingdom Metazoa; phylum Chordata; class Mammalia; order Rodentia; family Sciuridae; genus Ictidomys; species Ictidomys tridecemlineatus. The sequence goes on from NW_027522971.1 coordinate 46,245, forward strand.
GTGCAGAAGGACTGTTACGGAAAGAAGAGGTTGGAGACTGTCATGCTGAAGGACTGAAACAAAAAGCAAAGGTTGGAGACTGGGGTGCAGAAGGACAGTTACAGAAAGTAGATGTTGGAGACTGGTTTACAAAAGGATTGTTAAAGAGAGCAGAGGTTAGAGACTGGGGTGCTGAAGGACTGTTGCAGAGAGCAGAATTTGGAGAGTGGGATGGTGAAGAATTGTTGCAGAGAGAAGATTTTGGAGACTGGGGTGCAGAAGGACTTTTAAAGAGAGCAGTGGTTGGAGACTTTGGTGCAGACGGATTGTTACAGAGAGCAGAGTTTGGAGACTGGAGTTCATAAGGATCTTACAAAGAGCAGAGGTTGGAGACTAGGGTGTAGAAGGACTCTTGCTGAGAGCAGAGTTTGGAGACTGGGGTGGAGAAGAATTGTTAAAGAGAGAAGAGTTTGGAGACTGGGGTTCAGAAGGCCTGTTACAGAGAGCAGAGATTCGAGACTGGGGTGCAGAAGGACTATTGCACAGAGCAGAGATTTGAGACTGGTGTGCAGATGGACAGTTGCAGAGAGTAGAGGTTTGAGATTGGGGTGCAGAAGGACTGTTGCAGAGAGCAGAGTTTGGAGACTGGGTTGAAGAAGGACTGTTGCAGAGAGTAGAGATTGAAGATTGGGGTGCCGAAGGACTGATGCAGAAAGCAGAGTTTGGAGACTGAAGTGCAGAAGGACTGTTATGGAGAACAGAGGTAGGAGACTCTGGTGCAGAAGGACTTATACAGAAAGAAGAATTTGGAGACTGTGGTGCAGAAGGAACGATGTACATAGCAGATGTTGGCGACTGGGGTGCAGAAGGACTGTTGCAGAGAGCAGTTTTTGGAGACTGGGGTGTATAGGACTATTGCAGTGAGCAGAGGTTGCAGACTGAGCTGCAGAAGGACTGTTAAGAGAGCAGAGTTTGGAGACTGTGGTGCAGAATGACTGATACAGAAAGCAGACGTTGGAAACTGGGGTGCAGAAGGACCCTTAAAGAAAACAGAGTTTAGAGACTGCAGAACAGAAGGACCGTTACAGAGAGCAGAGTTTGGAGACTGGGGTGCAGAGGAAGTGTTGAAGAGAACAGAGGTTGAAGACTTTGGTGGAGAAGGATCGTTGCAGAGACCAGAGTTTGGAGACTGGGGTGCAGAACACTGATACAGAAATCAGAGGTTGGAGACTGGGGTGCAGAAGGCCTGATACAGAAAGCAATGTTTGGAGACTGTGGTGTAAAAGGACTGTTACAGAGATCATAATTTGAATAGTGAGTTGCAGAAGGATGTTACAGAGAGCAGAGGTTGGAGACTGAGGTGCAGAAAGATTGTTACAGCGAGCCTAGGTTGGAGACTGGGGTGCAGAAGGACTGATACAGAAAGCAGAGGTTGAAGACTGAGGTGCAGAAGGACTGTTGCAGAGAGCAGAGGTTGCAGACTGAGTTGCACAAGGACTGTTGCAGAGAGAAGATGTTGGTAACTAGTGTGCAGACGGACTGTTGCAGAGAGCAGAGGTTGGAGACTTGGGTGCAGAAGGACTGTTGCAGAGAGAAGAGTTTGGAGACTGAGGTGCAGAAGGACTGTTACAGAGAGAAGTTGTTTGAGACTATGCTTCCGAAGGACTGTTACAGAGAGCAGAGATTGGATACTCGCTTTCTGAAGAATCTATAGTTAGCATAGGTTGGAGACTGAGGTGCAGGTGGATTGTTACAGAGAGCAGTGGTTGGAGACTGGGGTGCAGAAGGATCTTGGATAGCAGAGGTTTCAGACTGAGGTGAAGAAACACTGTTACAGAGAGCAGAGGTTGGAGGCTGAGGTGTAGAAGGACTGTTACAGAGAGCAGAGTTAGGAGACTGAGGTGAAGAAGGACTGTTACAGAAAGCAGAGGTTTGAAATTGGGGTTCAGAAGGACCGTTATAGAGAGCAATATTTAGAGACTGCAGAATAGAAGGACTGTTACAGAGAGCAGGGATTGGATAATGGGGTCCAGAAGGATTGTTACAGAGAGCACAGGTTGCAGACTGAGCTGCAGAAGCATCTTGGAGAGCAGAGGTTTCAGACAGAGGTGCAGAAGGACTGTTACAGAGAGCAGAGTTTGGAGACTGAGTTGCAGATGGACTGCTACAGAAATCAGAGGTTGGAAATTGGGGTGCAGAAGGACCGTTACAGAGAGCAGAGTTTGGAGACTGCGGTATAGAAGGACTGTTACAGAGAGCATAGGTTTAAGACTGGGGTTCAGAAAGACTGATACAGAAAGCAGAGTTTGGAGACTGGGGTGCAGAAGGACCTTTACAGAGAGCAGAGTTTGGAGACTGCGTTACTTAAGGACTGTTACAGAGAGCAGATATTGTAGACTGGGGAGCAGAAGGAGTTTTGCAGAGGACAGATAATGGAGCCTGGGGTGCCCCAGGACACTTGCAGAAAGCAGAGGTTGGAGCCTGGGGTGGAGAAGGAATGTTACAGAGAGCAGAGTTTGGAAACTGTAGTGCAGAAATATCTTACAAAGATCAGAGGTTGGAGACTGTGGTGCAGAAGGACTGTTGCAGAGAGCAGACATTGGAGACTGGGGTCCAGAAGGATCGTTGCAGAGTGGAGAGTTTGGAGACTGTGGTTCAGAAGGACTGTTGCAGAGAGCAGAGGTTGAAGACTGGGATGCAGATGGTTCTTACAGAGAGTAGAGGTTGGAGACTGTGGTGCAAAAAGACTGTTGCAGAGAGCCGAGGTTGGCGACTGGTGTTGAGAGGAATTGTTGCAGAGAGAAGAGGTTGGAGACTGGGGTGCAGAAGTCCTGTTACACAGATCCGAGTTTGGAGACTGGGTTTCAGAGGGCTTGTAACAAAGATCAGAGGTTGGAGACTATTGTGCAGAAGGACTAAGACAGAGTGCAGAGTTTTAAAACTGGGATGCAGAAGGATCTTACAGAGAGCAGAGGTTGAAGACTGAGGTTCAGGAGGACTGTTACAGAGAGCAGTGGTTGGAGACTCGGGTGCAGAAAGATTATGCAGAGACCAGAGGTTTCATAATGAGGTGCAGAAGGACTGTTACAGAGAGCAGAGGTTGGATACTGAGGTGCACAAGGTCTGTTACAGAGAGCAGAGGTTGGAGACTGAGTTTAAGAAGGACTGTTACAGAGAGTAGAGTTTGGAGACTGAGGGGCAGAAGGACTGCTACAGAGCAGAGGTTGCAAATTGGGGTGCAGAAAGACCAATACCGAGAGCAGAGTTAGGAAACAGCAGTATAGAAGGACTGTAACAGAGAGCAGAGTTTGAAGACTGAAGTGCAGAAGGACTATTACAGAGTGCAGATGTTGGAGACTGTTGTGCAGAAAAACTCTTACAGAGAGCAGATATTGGGGAATAGGGTGGAGAAGGAATTTTACAGAGAGCAGAGTTTGGAACCTGGGGCGCAAAGGATCTTACACAGAGCAGAGGTTGGAGATTGATGTGCAGTAGGATTCTCACAGAGAGCAGAGTTTGAAGACTGGGGTGCAGAAGTACTGATAGAGAAAGCAGAGATTGGAGTTTGTGGTTAAGAAAGACGGTAACAGAGAACAGAGGTTGGAGACTGCAGTACAGAAGGACTGTTAAAGAGAGCAGAGGTGGAGACTGGGGTGCAGAAGGACTGTTGCAGAGAGCAGATGTTAGTAACAAGGGTGCACAAGGACTGTTGCAGAGAGCAGATGTTGGTAACTAGGGTGCACAAGGACTGTTGCAGAGAGCAGAGTTTGGAGACTGGGGTGCAGTAGGACTGTTGAAGAAGTAGAGGTTGGAAACTAAGGTGCAGAAGGACTGTTACGGAAAGAAGAGGTTGGAGACTGTCGTGCTGAAGAACTGAAACAAAAAGCAAAGGTTGGAGACTGGGGTGCAGAAGGACTGTTACAGAAAGCAGATGCTGGAGACTGGTTTGCAAAAGGACTGTTAAAGAGAGCAGAGGTTAGAGACTGGGGTGCTGAAGGACTGTTGCAGAGAGCAGAATTTGGAGAGTGGGATGGTGAAGAATTGTTGCAGAGAGAAGATTTAGGAGACTGGGGTGCAGAAGGACTGTTGCAGAGAGCAGATATTGGAGACTGGGGTGCAGAAGGACTTTTAAAGAGAGCAGTGGTTGGAGACTTTGTTGCAGACGGATTGTTACAGAGAGCAGAGTTTGGAGACTGCAGTGCATAAGGATCTTACAAAGAGCAGAGATTGGGGACTGGGGTGTAGAAGGACTCTTGCCGAGAGCAGAGTTTGGAGACTGGGGTGGAGAAGAATTGTTAAAGAGAGAAGAGTGTGGAGACTGGGGTTCAGAAGGCCTGTTACAGAGAGCAGAGGTTCGAGACTGGGTTGCAGAATTTCTGTTATAGAAAGCAGATGTAGGAAACTGTTGTGAAGAAGGACTGTTACAGAGAGCAGAGTCTGGAGACTCAGTTGCAGATGGGTCTTACAGAGAGCAGAGGTAGGAGACTAAGGTACCGAAGGACTTTTACAGACACTAGAGTTTGGAGACTGGGTTGGGGAAGGATCCTACAGAGAGCAGGGATTGGAGAATGAGGTGCAGAAGGACTGTTGTAGAGATCAGACGTTGGAGACTTGGGTGCAGTCGAATCATTGCAGAGAGCTGAGGTTGGAGACTGGGGTGCAGAAGGATCGTTGCAGAGAGCAGAGGTTAAAGACTGGGGTGCAGAAGGCCTGCTATAGAGAGCAGAGTTTGGAGACTGGCGTGCAGAAGGCCTGTTACAAAGAGGAGAGGTTGCAGACTGGGGTGCAGAAAGATTGTGATAGAGAGCAGAGTTTGGAGACTGGGTTAGTCAAGGATCTTACAGAGAGCAGATTTTTGAGACTTAGGTGCAGAAGGACTGTTACAGAGAGCAGAGGTTGGAGACTGAGGTGTGGAAGGACTGTTACAGAGAGCAGAGTTAGGAGACTGGGGTGCAGAATGTTCGTTGCAGACAGCAGAGTTTTCAGACTCAGGTGAAGAAGGACTGTTGCAGAGACCAGAGGTTGGAGACTGGGGATTAGAAGGACTGTTACAGAGAGCACAGTTTGGAGACTCAGGTGCAGAGGGACTGTTACAGGAATCAGAGTTTGGAAATTGGGCTGCAGAAGGACCATTAAAGAGAGCAGAGTTTGGAGACTTCGGAATAGGACAGTTACCGAGAGCAGAGGTTTTAGACTGGTGTGCAGAAGGACTGTTACAGAGAGCAGAGGTTGGAGACTGAGGTGTAGAAAGCTGTTACAGAGAACAGAGTTTGGAGACTGAGGTGCAGAAGGACTGTTAAAGAAAGCAGAGTTTGGAAATCGTGGTGTAGAAGGACCGTTACAGAGAAAAGAGTTTGGAGTCTGCAGTACAGAATGACTGTTACAGAGAGCAGATCTCGGAGACTGGGAAGCAGAAGGACTGTTGCAGAGGACAGAGGTTGGAGACTGTGGTGGAGAAGGAATGTTACAGAGAGCAGAGTTTGGAAACTGGAGTGCAGAAGGATCTTACACCTAGCAGAGGTTGGAGACTTTGGTGCACAAGGACTGTTGCAGAAAGCAGACATTGGAGACTGGGGTCCAGAAGGATCGTTGCAGAGAGCAGAGTTTGGAGACTTGGGTGCAGAAGGACTGTTGCAGAGAGCAGATGTTAGAGACTGGGGTGCAGAAGGACTGTTTCAGAGAGCCAGATTTTAGAGACTGGGGTGCAGATGGACTGTTACAGAGATCAGAGGTTAGAGACTGAGTTGCAGAAGGACCGATATACAGAGCAGAGTTTGGAGACTGGTGTGTAGAAGGACTGTTACAGAGAGCAGAGGTATGAGACTGAGGTTTAGAAGGAGAGCAGAGTTTGGAGACTGAAGTGCAGAAGGACTGTTACAGAAAGCGGAGGTTGGAAATTGGGGTGTAGAAGGACCATTAGTGAGAGAAGAGGTTGGATACTGCGGTACAGAATGACTGTTAGAGAGAGCAGATCTCGGAGACTAGGGAGCAGAAGGACTGTTTCAGAGGACAGAGGTTGGAGACTGCGGTGGAGAAGAAATGTTACAGAGAGCAGAGTGTGGAAACTGGAGTGCAGAAGGATCATACACATAGCAGAGGTTGGAGAATATGGTGTATAAGGATTGTTCCAGAGAGCAGAAGTTAGAGACTGGGGTCCAGAAGGATCGTTGCAGAGAGCAGAGTTTGGAGACTGAGGTGCAGAAGGACTCTTGCCGAGAGCAGATATTAATGACTCGCGTGCAGAAGGACTGTTGCAGAGAGCATATTTTAGAGACTGGGGTGCAGATGGACTGTTACAGAGAGCAGAGGTTGGAGACTGAGGTGCACAAGGACAGATACAGAAAGTAGAATTTGGAGACTGGTGTGCAGAAGGACTGTTACAGAGAGCAGAGGTTGGAGACTGACGTGGAGAAAAATCGTTGCAGAGAGAAGAGGTTGGAGACTGAGGTGCAGAAGAATCATGGAGGACAGAGGTTTCAGATTCAGGTGCAGAAGTACTGTTACAGAGAGCAGAGATTCGAGACTGAGTTGTAGAAGGACTGTTACGAAGAACAGAGTTTGGAGACTGAGGTGCCAAAGAACTGTTACAGAAAGCAGAGGTTGAAAATTGGGGTGCAGAAGGACCGTTACAGAGACCAGAGGTTGGAGACTGCGGTATAGAAGGACTGTTAAAGAGAGCAGAAGGGAAGACTTGGGTGCAGAAGGACTTTTACAGAAAGCACAGTTTGGAGACTGAGGTGCAGAAGGATAGATACAGAGAGAAGAGTTTGGAGACTGTGGTTTAGAAGGACTGATACAGAAAGCAGTATTTGGAGACTGGGTTGCTGAAGGATCTTACAGAGAGCAGAGTTTGGTGACTGCAGTACAGAAGAACTGTTACAGAGAGCAGATATTGGAGACTGGGGTTCAGAAGGATCGTGCAGAGACCAGAGGTTTCAGACTGAGGTGCAGGAGGACTGTTACAGAGAGCAGAGTTTGGAGACTCAGATGCAGAAGGACTGTTACAGGAAGCAGAGTTTGGAAATTGGGGTGCAGAAGGACCTTTACAGAGAGCAGAGGTTTTAGACTGCGGTATAGGACTGTTACCGAGAGCAGAGGTTGGAGACTGGGGTGCAGAACGACTCTTACATAGAGCACAGGTTGGAGATTGAGGTGCAGAAGGAACGATAGAGAACAGAAGTTTGAGATGGGGTTCAGACAGTCTGATACAGAAAGCAGAGTTTGGAGACTGGTGTGTAGAAGGACCGTTATGGAGAGCAGAGGTTAGAGACTACGGTACAGAAAAACTGTTACAGAGAGCAGATCTTGGAGACTGGGGAGCAGAAGGACTGTTGCAGAGGACAGAGCTTTGAGACTGGGGTGGAAAAGGAATGTTACTGAGAACAGAGTTTGGAAACTGGAGTGCAGAAGGATGTTTCAGATAGAGACGTTGAAGACTGTGGTGCAGAAGGACTGTTGCAGAGAGAATACGTTGGAGACAGGGGTCCAGAAGGATCATTGCAGAGAGCAGAGTTTGGAGACTGTGGTGCAGAAAGACTGTGGTAGAGAGCAGATGTTTGAGACTGGGGTGCAGAAGGACTCTTGTAGAGAGCAGATTTTAGAGACTGGGGTGCAGAAAGACTGTTACACATAGCAGAGGTTGGAGACTGAGGTGCAGAAGGACTGTTAGAGAGTGCAGAGTTTGAAGACTGGTGTGCAGAAGGACTGTTACAGAGAGCAGAGGTTGGAGACTGGGGTTCAGATGGATCTCACAGAGAGCAGATTTTGGAGCCTGGGGTGCAAAGGACTTTGGCAGAGAGCAGATGTTGGAGACTGGGGTGGAGAAGAATCATTGCAGAGAGAAGAGGTTGGAGACTGGAGTGCAGAAGGCCTGTTCCAGAGAGCAGAGGTTAAAGACTGGGTTGTAGAAGTCCTGTTACAGAGAGCAGATGTTAGAGTCTGTTGTGCAAAAGGACTGTTACAGAGTGCAGATTTTAAAGAATGCCTATCACAAGGATTTTACAGAGAGCAGAGTTGAAAGACTGAGGTGCAGAAGGAGTGTTACAGAGAGCAGAAGTAGGAGACTCAGTTGCAGAAGGGTCATTGCAGAGAGCAGAGTTTTCAGACTGAGGTGCAGAAGAACTGTTGTAAAGAGTAGATGTTAATAACTACGGTGCAGAAGGACTGTTGTAGAGAGCAGAGGTTGAAGACTGGGGTGCAGAAGGACTGTTGTACAGAGCAGAGGTTGGAGAATGAGGTGCGGAAGTCCTGTTACAGAGAGCAGAGGTTGAAGACTCGTGTGCAGAAGGACTGTTACAGAGAGCAGTGGTTGGATACAGGGGTGCAGAAGGATCCTACAGAGAGCAGAATTTGGAGACTGAGGTGAAGAATGACTGTTGAAGAGAACAGATGTTGGAGACTGGCGTGCAGAAAGACTGTTGCAGAGAGCAGACTTTTGATAGTGGGGTTAAGAAGGATCATTGCAGAGAGCAGAGTTTTGAGACTGGTGTGCAGAAAGACTGTTACAGAGAGTAGAGTTTGGAGACTGGGTTTTAGAAGGATGCTACAGAGAGCAGAGTTTGGAGAATGAAGTGCAGAAGGACTGTTACAGAGAGTAGATTTTGGAGACTGAGGTGCAGAAGTACCCTTGCAGAGAACAGAGTTTTTAGACTGAGGTGCAGAAGGATTGTTACAGAGAGCAGAGTTTGGAGACTGGGGTGCAGAAGAACTGTTGCAGAGAGCAGATGTTAAAGACTGGGGTGAAGAAGAACTGTTGCAGAGAGCAGAGGTTGGAGACTGGGGTGCAGAAGGACTGTTGCAGAGAGCAAAGGTTGGAGACTGAGGTACAGAAGTCCTGTTACATAAAGCAGAGGTTGGAGACTGAGGTGCAGAAGTACTGTTACATAGAGCAGAAGTTGGATACTGTGGTGCAGAGGGATCGTCGCAAGGAGCAGAGCTTGGAGACAGGGGTGCAGAAGGATCTTACAGAGAGCAGAAATTAGAGACTGAGGTGCAGAAGGACTGTTGCAGAGTGCAGAGTTTGGAGACTCGGTTGCGGAAGAATCTTACAGAGAGCAGAGGTTGGAGACTGAGGTGCAGAAGGACTGATACAGAGAGCAGAGTTTGGAGACTCAGGTGCAGAAGGACTGTTACACAGAGCAGAGTTTGGAGGCTCAGGTGCAGAAGGACAGTTACAGGAAGCAGAGTTTGGAAATTGGGGTGCAGAAGGACCGTTACAGAGAGCAGAGGTTGGAGACTGCGGTATAGAAAAACTGTTAAAGAAATCAGAGGTTGGAGACTGGGGTGTAGAAGAAATGATATAGAGAGCACAGGTTGGAGTCTGAGGTGCAGGATAGATACAGAGAACAGAGGTTTGAGACTGTTGTTCAGAAGGACTGATACAGAAAGCAGAGTTTAGAGACTGGGGTGCAGAAGGACCGTTAGGGAGAGCAGAGGTTAGAGACTGTGGAACAGAAGAACTGTTACAGAGAGCAGATGTTGGAGACTGGGCAGCAGAAGGACTTTTGCAGAGGACAGAGGTTGGAGACTGGGGTCCCGCTTTACACTTGCAGAAAGCAGAGTTTAAAAACTGGGTTGGAGAAGGAATGTTACAGAGAGCAGAATTTGGAAAGTGGAGTGCAGACGGATCTTACAGAGAGCAGAGGTTGGAGACTGTGGTGCAGAAGGACTGTTGAAGAGAGCAGAGGATGGAGAGTGGGGTCAAAAAGGATCGTTGCAGAGAGCAGAATTTGAGGACTGTGGTTCAGAAGTACGGTTGCAGAGAGCAGAGCCTGGAGACTGGGGTGCAGAAGGACTTTTGCAGAGAGCAGTGGTTGGAGACTGAAGTGGAGAAGGACTGTTAGAGAGAGCAGAGTTTGGAGACTGAGGTGCAGAAGGACTGTTACAGAGAGCAGATTTTGGAGACTGGGGTTCAGATGGATCTTACAGAGAGCAGAAGTTGAATACTGGGGTGCAAAGTACTGTTGCAGAGAGCAGAGGTTGGAGACTGTGTTGGAGAAGAATCAATGCAGAGAGAAGAGGTTGGAGACTGGGGTGCAGAAGCTCTGTTACATAGAGCAGAGGTTGGAGACTTGCTTTTAGAAGTCCTGTTACAGAGAGCAGAGTTTGGAGTTTGTTGTGCAGAAGGACTGTTACAGAGTACAGATTTTAAACACTGGGTTCTAGAAGGATCTTACAGAGAGCAGAATTTGGAGAATGAGGTGCAGAAAGACTGTTGCAGAGAGCAGAGGATGGAGACTGGGGTGCAGAAGGACTGCCACAGAAAGCACAGGTTGGCAATTGGTGGGCAGAAGGACCATTACAAAGAGAAGAGGTTGGAGTCTGTGATACAAAATGACTGTTACAGAGAGCAGTGTTAGGAGAATGGGTAGAAGAAGGATCGTTGCAGAGAGCAGATGTTTGAGACTGGGTTGCAGAAGTTCCATTACAGAGAGCAGGGGTTGGAGACTGAGGTACAGAAGAACTTTTACAGAGAGCAGCGGTTGGAGACTGTGGTGCATATGGATTCTTACAGAGAGCAGAGGATGTAGACTGGGGTGCAGAAGAAGTGTTACAGAGAGCAGAGCTTGGAGATTGTGTTGCAGAAGAACTGTACAGAGAGCCGAGGTTTGAGACTGGGGTGCAGAAGGATTGTTACAGAGAGCGGAGTTTGGAGACTCTGGTGCAGAAGGACTGTTACAGAGAGCAGAGGTTCGAGACTGGGGTGCAGAAGAACTGTTACAGAGAGCAGAGTCTGGAGACTGGGGTGCAGAAGGCCTGTTACAGAGAGCAGACGTTGGAGACTGAGGTGCAGAAGGCCTGTTTCAGAGAGCAGATATTGGAGACTGGGGTGCAGAAGGTTCGTTGCACAGAGCAGAGGTTGGAAACTGAGGTGCAGAAGGTTTGTTGCAGAGAGCAGAGTTTGGAGACTGAGGTTCAGAAGGAACTTTACAGAGAACAGAGGTTAGAGACTGGGGTCAGAAAGACAGTTACGGTGACCACAGGTTGGATTCTTGGGTGCAGAAGGATCTCTTCAGAGAGCAGAGTTTGGAGACTCAGGTGCAGAAGGACAGTTACAGAGAGCAGAGGTTTAGACTGGGGTGTAGAAGGACAGTTACAGAGAGCACAGTTTGGAGACCTGTGTGTAGAAGAAATGTTGCAGAGAGCAGAGGTTGGTGATTGGGGTGCAGAAAGACTGTTGCAGAAAGCAGAGGTTGAAGACTGTGGTGCAGAAGGATCGTTACAGAGAACAGAGTTTTTGAGACTGCGGTGCAGAAGAATCTTTACAGAGAGTAGAGTTTGGAGACTGGGTTTCAGGAGGACTGTTTGCAGATAGCAAAGGTTCGATACAGGGGTGCAGAAGCACTGTTACATAGACCAGAGTTTGGAGACTGTGGTGCAGAACGATCTTACAGAGCATAGAGATTGGAGACCTGGGTGCAGAAGGATGTTGTAGAGAGCAGAGGTTGGAGACTTCCGTGAACAAGGACTGTTACAGAGAGCAGAGGTTGTAGACTGAGGTGCAGAAGGACTGTTACAGAGAGCAGAGGTTGGAGACTGGGGTACAAAAGAACTGATACAGAAAGTAGACTTTGCAGACTGTGGTGTAGAAGGACTGTTTGCAGAGAAAAGAGTTTTGAGACTGGGATGCAGAATTACCGATGCAGAGACTTGACGTTGGAGATTTAGGTGTCTAAGATTGTTACAGAGAGCAGAGGTTGAATACTGGCGTGCATATGGACTGTTACAGAGAGCAGAGGTTGGAGACTGAGGTATGGAAAAATCTTACAGAGAGCAGAGGTTGGAGACTAGGGTGCAGAATAACTGTTACATATAGTAGAGGTTGGAAACTGAGGTGCAGAAAGATCATTGCAGAGAGAAGAGGTTGGAGACTGGGGTGCAGAAGGCCCATTGCACAGAGAAGAGGTTGGCGCCTTGGGAGAAGAAGGATCATTGCAGAGAGCAGATGTTGGAGACTGGGGTTCAGAGGTCTGTTACAGAGAGCAGAGTTTGGAGACTTGGTTGAAGAAGGATCTTACAGAAAGAAGAGTTTGGAGACTGAGGTGCAGAAGGACTGTAACAGAGAGCTAAGTTTGAAGACTGTGGTGCAGAAAGACTAATACAGAAAGCAGAGGTTGGAGACTAGGGTGCAGAAGGACCATTACAGAGTGCAGAAGTTGGAGACTGCGGTACAGAAAAACTGTTACAGAGAGCAGAGATTGGAAATTGGGGAGCAGAAGGACTGTTTCAGAAAACAGAGGCTGGAGACTGGGTTGCAGCAAGACCGTTGAAGAAAGCAGAGGTTGTAGACTGGGTTGGAGAAGGAATGTTTCAGAGAGCAGAGTTTTGAATCTGGGGTGCAGAAGGACCTCACAGAGAACAGAGGTTGAAGACTGGGGTGCAGAAAAAGACTTAAGGAGAGGAGACGTTGGAGACTGGGGTGCAGAAGGAATGTTGCAGAAAGCAGAGTTTGGAGACTGGGGTGCAGAAGGACTGTTGCAGAGAGCAGAGTTTGGAGACTGAGATGAAGAAGGACTGTTACACAGAGAAGACGTTGGAGATTCGTTTGAAGAATTATGATACAGAAAGCTGAGGTGGGAGCCTGGGGTGCAGAAGGACCGTTAAAGAGATAAGAGGTTGGAGACTGGCGTGCAGAAGGACTGTTTCAGAGAGCAAAGTTTGGAGACTGGGTTGCAGAAGGCCTGCTACAGAGAGCAGAGGTTGGAGACTGGGTTGAAGAAGGACTGTTATAGAGAGCAGACTTTTGAGGCTGGGTTCCAGAAGGACTGTTATGGAGAGCAGAGTTTTGAGGCTGGGTTGCAGAAGGATCTTACAGAGAGGAGAGGTTGGTGACTGAGGTGCAGGCGACTGTTACAGAGAGCAGTCGTTGGAGACTGGGTGCAGAAGAATAGTGCAGAGAGCAGAGGTTTCAGACTGAGGTGCAGATGGACTGTTACAGAGAGCAGAGGATGGTGACTGAGGTGCAGAAAGACGGTTATAGAGAGCAGAGTTTGGTGACTTAGGTACATAAGGACTTTTACAGAAAGCAGAGTTTGAAAATTGGGGTGCAGAGGGACCGTTACAGAGAGCAGAGGTTGGAGACTGCGGTATACAAAGTCTGTAACGGAGAGCAGAGGTTGGAGAATATGGTGCAGAAGGAGTGTTATGGAGAGCGGAGGTTGGAGAGTGGGGTGCAGAAGGACTGTTAAACAGAGCAGAGGTTGAAGACTGGAATGTAAAAGGACTGTTGCAGAGAGCAGTAGTTGGAGACTTGGGTGCAGAAGGACTGTTGCAGACAGCAGAATTTGGAGACTGAGGTGCAGAAGGACTGTTACAGAGAGCAGAGTTTGGAGAATGGTGTGCAGAAGGACTGTTGCAGATAGTAGAGTTTGGAAACTGGGGTGAAGAAGGACTGTTGCAGGGAGCAGGTGTTGGAGACATGGGTGCAGAAGGACTTTTGCAGAGAGTAGAATTTGGAGACTGAGGTGCAGAAGACTGTAGCAGATAGCAGAGGTTGGAGACTGGGTTGCAGAAGGACTGATACAGAAAGCAGAGGTTGGGGACTGAGGTGCAGAAGGACCATTACAGACAGCAGTGTTTGGAGACTGCAATACAGGAGGACTGTTACAGAGAGCAGAGGTTGGAGACTGGAGTAGAGAAGAACTGTTTCAGAGTGAAGATTTTGGCTACTGGTGTGCAGAAGAACTGTTGCAGAGAGTAGATTTAGGAGACTGACATGCAGAAAGACTGTTAAAGAGAGCAGAGTTTGGAGACTGGGGTGCAGAAGGACTGATGCAGAGAGCAGAGTTTGGAGACTGGGGTGCAGAAGGCTATTAGAGAGAGCAGAGGTTGGAGACTGTGTACAGAAGGGTTGTTACAGAGAGCAGAGTTTGGAGACTGGGTTGCAGAAGAATATTACGTAGAGCAAAGTTTGGAGACTGCTGTGCAGAAGGATTGTTACAGAGAGCAGAGGTTGGAGACTGGGGTGCAGTAGGATTATTGCAGAGAGCAGAGGTTGGAGACTTGTGTGCAGAAGGATCATTGCAGAGAGCAGAGGTTGGAGACTTGGGTTCAGAAGGATGGTTTCAGAGAGCAGATGTTGGAGACTGGGATGCAGAAGGATCGTTGCAGAGAGCAGAGATTGGAAACTGGGTTGCAGAGGGACTGTTACACAGAGCAGAGGTTGAAGACTGGAGTGTAGAAGGACTGTTGCAGAGAGCAGAGTTTAAAGACTGTGGTGTAGAAGGACTGTTGCAGATAGCAGATGTTGGAAACTGGGGTGAAGAAGGACTGTTGCAGAGAGCAGGTGTTGGAGACATGGGTGCAGAAGGACTTTTGCAGAGAGTAGAATTTGGAGACTGAGGTTCAGAAGGACTGTTGCAGATAGCAGAGGTTGGAGACTGGTTAAAAAAGGGCTGTTACAGAGAGCAGAGTTTGGAGACTGGGTTGCAGAAGAATATTATGTAGAGCAGAGTTTGGAGACTGTGGTGCAGAAGGATTGTTACAGAGAGCAGAGGTTGGCGACTGGTGTTCAGTACGATTATTGCAGAGAGCAGAGGTTGGAGACTTGGGTGCAGAAGGACGGTTGCAGAGAGCAGATGTTGGAGACTGGGATGCAGAAGAATCGTTGTAGAGAGCAGAAATTGGAAACTAGTTTGCAGAAGGACTGCTACACAGAGCAGAGGTTGAAGAATGGAGTGTAGAAGGACTTTTGCAGAGACTAGAGTTTGGAGACTTGGGTGCAGAAGGACTGTTATAGAGGGCAGATGTTATAGACTGAGATGCAGAAGGACTGTTACAGAGAGCAGAGGTTGGAGACTGGGGTGCAGAAGGAGTGATACAGAGAGCAGAGTTTGGAGACTGGGGTACAGAAGGCTGTTACAGAAAGCAGAGTTTGGAGACTGGGTACAGAAAGGCTGTTACAGAGAGAAGAGTTTGGAGACTTGGTTGCAGAAGAATATTACATAGAGCAGAGTTTGGAGACTGTGGTGCAGAAGGATTGTTACAGAGAGCAGAGGTTGTCAACTGGGGTGCAGTAGGATTATTGCAGAGAGCAGAGGTTGGAGACTGGTGTGCAGAAACATTATTGCAGAGAGCAGAGTTTGGAGACTTGGGTGCAGAAGGACGGTTGCAGAGAGCAGATGTTGGTGACGGGGATGCAGAAGGATCGTTGCAGAGAGCAGAGACTGGAAACTGGGTTTCAAAAGGACTGTTACACAGAGCAGAGGTTGAAGACTGGAGTGTAGAAGGACTGCTGCAGAGAGTAGAGTTTTGAGACTGAGGTGCAGAAGGACTGTTACAGAGAGCATATGTTAAAGACTGAGATGCAGAAGGACTGTTACAGAGAGCAGAGGTTGGAGACTTGGGTGCAGAAGGACTCATACAGAAAGCAGAGGTTGGAGACTTGGGTCCAGAATGAACCTTACAGAGAGCAGAGGTTGTAGACTGCAGTTCAGAAGGACTTTTAAATAGAGCAGAGTTTGGAGACCAGGGTACAGAAGGACTGTTTCAGAGTGCAGAGGTTGGAGAATGGGATGCAGGAAAACTGTTTCAGAGAGTAGATGTTAAAGAATGAGATGCAGAAGAACTGTTGCAGAGAGCTGAAGTTGGAGAAGGGGATGCAGAAGGATTGTTGCAGGAAGCAGAGGTTGGAGACTGGGGTGAAAAAGGACTGATACAGAGATAAGAGTTTGGAGATTGGAGTGCAGAAAGATTTTATAGAGAGCAGAGGTTGGAGAGTGGGGTGCAGAGGAACTGTTTCACAGAGCAGAGGTTGGAGACTGGGGTGCAGAAGGACTGTTACAGAGAGCAGAGATTGGAGACTTGGTGGCAGAAGGATCTTACATAGAGCAGAGGTTGGAGACTGAGGTGAAGAAGTAATGTGACCGAGAGCAATGGTTGGAGACTGGGGTGCAGAAGAATTTTTGCAGGGAGCAGAGATTGGAGACTGACATGCTGAAGGACTCTTGCAGACAACAAAGGTTGGAGAATGGGGTGCAGAAGAACCGTGGCAGAGAGCAGATGTTGGAGACTGAGGTGCAGAAGGATTGTTACAGTGAGCAGAGTTTGCAGACTGGGGTGAAGAAGGACTGTTACAGAGATCAGAGTTAGGACACTGGGGTGCAGTAGGATCTTTCAGAGAGAAGAGGTTGGAGACTGCGGTGCAGACGAACTGTTGCACAGAGCAGAGGTTTGAGACTGGGGTGCAGAAGGACTGTTACAGTGAGCAGAGTTTGGAGACTGGGCTGCAGAAAGATCTTACATAAAGCAGAGTTTGGAGACTGAAGTGCAGAAGAAATGATACCCAGAGCAGAGTTTGGAGACTGGGGTGCAGAAGGACTGTTACCACGAACAGAGGTTGAAGACTGTCGTGCACAAGGACCGTTGCAGAGACCAGAGGATGGAGACTTGGGTGAAAAAGAAATGTTACAGAGAGCAGAGTTAGCAAACTGGGGTGTAGAATGATCTTACAGAGAGCAGAGGATGGAGACTGGGGTGCAGAAGGACTGTAACAGAGACCAGAGTTTGGAGACTGAGTTGCAAAATAACTGTTTCAGAAAGCAGAATTTAGAGACTGTGGTGCACAAGGATCCTTGCAGAAAGCAGAGTTTTTAAACTGATGTCGGAAGGACTGTTGCAGAGAGCAGAGGTTTGAGACTGGGGTGCAAAAGGATCTTTGCAGAGAGCAGAGGCTATAGACTGGGGTACAGTAGGACCATTGAAGAGGTCAGTGTTTGCGAACTGAGGTGCAGAAGGATTGTTACAGGGAACAGAAGTTGAATACTGGGGTGCAGAAGGACTGTGACAGAGAGCAGAGGTTGGAGACTGGGGTGCAGAATTACTGTTACAGAGAGAAGAGTTTGGAGACAGGGTTGCAGAAGGATCTTACAGATAGCAGAGGTTGGAGACTGAGGTGGAACAGGACTGTTACAGAGAGCAGAGTTTTGAGACTGGGGTGCAGAAGGATCGTTGCATAGAACCGAGTTTTCAGACTGAGGTGCAGAAGGACTGTTGGAGATTACAGATGTTGGAGACTGGGGTGCAGAAGAATCTTTGTAGAGATCAGAGGTTTGAAACTGGGGTGCAGAAGGACTGTTACAGAAACCAGAGTTTAAAGACTGCAGTGCAGAAGGCCTGTTACAGAGAGCAGAGTTTGGTGAAGGGATGCAGAACGACTGTTACAGAGGGCAGAGTTTGGAGACTGGGTTTCAGAAGTATCATACAAAAAGCAGAGGTTGGAGACTGAGGTGCAGAAGGACTGTTACAGAGAGTAGAGGTTGGAGACTGAGATGCAGAAGGACCATTGTAGAAAGAAGAGTTGGAGACAGAGGTTTAGAAAGATTGTTACAGAGAGGTGAGGTTGGAGTCTGCGGTGCAGAAGACTGTTGCAGATAGCAGAGTTTGGAGAATGGGGTTAAGAAGGACTGTTGCAGGGTGCAGGTATTGGAGACTTGGGTGCAGAAGGACTGTTACAGAGAGCAGAGGTTGGAGACTGGTGTTCAGAAGCAGTGATACAGAAAGCAGAGGTTAAAGATTGGGATGCAGAAGGACCGTTGCAGAGAGCAGAGTTCGGAGACTGCAATAAAGGAGGACTTTTACAGAGAGCAGAGGTGGAAGAATGGTTTATAGAAGAACTGTTTCAGAGTGCAGATGTTGGACTCTGGGGTGCAGAAGGACCGTTACAGAGAGCAGAGGTTGGAGACTGCGGTACAGAAAGACTGTTACAGAGAGCAGAGGTTGAAGACTGGGGAGTAGAAGGCCTGATGCAGAGAACAGATGTTGGAGACTAGGTTGCAGCAGGACCGTTGAAGAAACAGAGGTTGTAGACTGGGTTGGAGAAGGACTGTTTCATAGAGCAGATGTTGGAGACTGGGGTGCATAAGGATTTTTGCAGAAAGCAGAAGTTGGAGACAGGGGTGCAGAAGGACGGTTGCAGAGAGCAGAAGTTGGATTCCGAGGTGCAGAAATACAGTTACAGAGAGCAGAGGTTGGAGACTGGGGTGCAGAAGGATCGTTGCAGAGAGCATAAATTGAAGACTGAGTATCAGAAGAATCATTGAAGAGAGCAGAGGTGGAGACTGGGCTGCAGAAGGATTGTTACAGAGAGAAGAGTTGGGAGACTGCGTTGCAGAAGGACTGTTACAGAGAGCACAGGTTGGAGAATGGAGTGCAGAAGGAATGTTGCAGAAAGCAGAAGTTGCAGACTGGGGTGTAGAAGGACTGTTGCAGAGAGCAGAGATCGGAGACTGAGATGCAGAAAGACTGTTACACAGTGCAGACTTTGGAGACTGGGGTGAATAATTATGATACAGAAAGCAAAGGTGTGAGACTGGGGTGTAGAAGGACCATTACAGAGAGCAGAGAATGCTGACTGGCGTGCAGAAGGATCGTTTCAGAGAGCAGAGTTTGGAGACTGGGGTGCATAAGACCTGCTACAGAGAGCAGAGTTTTGAGACTGGGTTGCAGAACGACTGTTATAGAGAGCAGTGTTTTGTGGCTGGGTTGAAGAAAGATCTTACAGAGAAGAATGGTTGGTGACTGCGGTGCAGGACAAATGTTACAGAGAGCAGTGATTGGAGACTGGGGTGCAGAAGGATAGTGCAGAGAGCAGAGGTTTCAGACTGAGGTGCAGAAGGACTGTAACAGAGAGCAGAGATTGGAGATTGAAGTGCAGCAAGACTCTTACAGAGAGCAGAGTTTGGTGACTGAGTTGCAAAAGGACTGTTACAGAAAGCAGAGGTTGGAAATTGGGGTACAGAGGTACCGTTACAGAGAGCAGAAGTTGGAGACTTGGGTGAAGAAGGACTGTTGCAGAGAGCAGAATTTAGAGACTGAGCTGCAGAAGGACTGTTGAGGAGAGAAGACGTTGGAGACTAGGGTGCAGAAGGATTGGTGCAGAGAGCAGTGGTTGGAGACTGAGGTACAAAAAGACTGTTACAGAGAGCAGAGGTTGGAGACTGGGGTGCAGAAGGCATGTTACGGAGAGCAGAGAGTTGAGAAAGGCTCCAGAAGGACTGTTACAGATCACAGAGTTTGGAGACTGGGTTGAAGAAGGATCTAACAGAGACCAGATGTTGGGGACCCAGGCATAGAAGGACTGTTACAGAGAGTAGAGGTTGGAGACTGAGGTGCAAAACGATCGTAGCAGAGAACAGCGTTTTAAGAGTGAGGTGCAGAAGGACTGGTGCAGAGACAACAGATTGGAGACTGGGGTGCAGAAGGACTGTTGCAGAGAGCAGAGGTTGGAGACTTGGGTGCAGAAAGCTTGTTATAGAGAAACGACATTGGAGACTGGGGTCCATAAGGCCTGTTACGGAGAGGAGAGTTGGGAGAAATGGTGCAGAAGGACTGAGAGAGCAAATTTGGGAGACTGGGTTGCAGAAGGATCTTAGAGAGAGCAGACGTTTGAGACTGAGGTGTAGAATGATCGTTGTAGAGAGAAGAGTTTGGAGACTGGGGTGCAGAAGGCCTGTTAAAGAGAGCAGAGGTTGAAGACTGGGGTGCAGAAGGAGTGTTATAGAGAGCAGATTTAGGAGACTGGGTGGCAGAAGTATCTTACAGAAAACAGAGTTTGGAGACTGAGGTGCAGGAAGACTGTTAAAGAGAGCAGTGGTTGGAGACTGGGGTTCAGATGGATCGTGCAGAGAGAAGAGGTTTCAGGCTTAGGTGTAGATCGACTGTTACAGAGAGCAGAGGTTTGAGACTGAGGTACAGAAGGACTATTACAGAGAGCAAATTTGGAGACTGTGTTGCAGAAGGATCTTACATAGAGCAGAATTTGGACATTTAAGTGCAGAAAGACTGTTACAGAGAGCAGATGTTGAAGTCTGGGGTGCAGAAAGATTGTTGCAGAAAGCAAAATTTTCAGACTGAGGTGCAGAAGGACTTTTGCAGAGAGCAGATGTTTGAGACTGGGGCGCAGAAGTTTCGTTCCAGAGAGCAGAGGATGGAGACTGCTGTACAGAAGAACTGTTGCATTGAGCAGAGTTTGGAGACTAGGGTACACAAGGAGTTTTTCAGAGAGCAGATGTTGGATACTTTTGTTCAGAAGGACTGTTGCAAAGAGCAGAAGTTGGAGAATGGGTTGCAGAATGACTTTTGCTGAGAGCAGACGTTGGAGACTGAGGTGCAGAAGAACGGACAAAGAAAGCATAGTTTGAGGACTGGCGTGCAAAAGGACCTTTACAGAGAGCAGAGTTGGGAGACTGCGGTACAGAAAAACTGTTACAAATAGCAGAGTTCTGAGACTGGGGATTAGAATGAGTGTTGCAAAGTACAGAGGTTGGAGGCTGGGGTGCAGTAGGACCGTTGCAGAAAGCAGAGGTTGGAGACTGGCGTGGAGAAAAAATATTACAGACAGCAGAGTTTGGAAAATGGGGTCAGAAGGATCTTTCACAGAGCAGAGGTTGGAGACTGGGGTGCAGAAGATCGTTGAAGAGAGCAGAGTTTGGACACTGGGGTGCAGAAGGACTGTTGCAGAGAGCAGATGTTGGAGTCCGGGGTGCAAAAGGACTCTTTCAGAGAGCAGAGTTTGAAGACTAAGGTGGATATGGACTGATACAGAGAACAGAGTTTGGAGACTGGGTTGCAGAAGGCCTGTTGCAGAGAGCAGAGGTTCAAGACTGAGGTACAGAAGGATCATTTCAGAGAGCAGAGTTGGAGACTGGGCTGCAGAAGGACTGTTACACAGAGCACACGTTGCAGACTGGGGTGCAGAAGGACTGTCGCAGATAACAGAGTTTGGATATGAGGTGAACAAGGACTATTACATAGAACAGAGGTTGTATACTGGGGTGAAGAAGGACTGATACAGAAAGTAGAGGTTGGAGACTGGGGTGCAGAATGTCCATTACAGAGAGAAGAGTTTGGATACTGCGGTATGGAAGGACTGTTAC
>NW_027522972.1:0-67044 GCF_052094955.1 Ictidomys tridecemlineatus
GATCTTACAGAGAGCAGAATTTTTAGACTGGGTTGCAGAATAGACGTTGTAGACTGGGGTGCAGAAGTATCGTTGAAGAGAACAGATTATTGAGACTGGGGTATAGAAGGACTGTTCCAGAGAGCAGAGGTTGGAGACTGGGGTGCAGAATGACTGTTGCAGAGAGAAGTTGTTGAAGACTGAGGTGCAGAGAAGATTTTGGAGACTAGGGTGCATAAGGACTGATACAGAGAGCAGAGGTTGGAGACTGAGGTGCAGAAGGAAAGTTAACGAGAGCAGAGCTTGGAGACTTGGGTGCAGAAGGACTGACACCGAAAGCACAGGGAAAGACTGAAGTCAAGAAGGAGCGTTAGAGAGAGCAGAGGTACGAGACTGCAGTACAGAAGGACTGTTACAAAGAGCAGATGTTAAAGACTGTGGTACGGAAGGGCTGTTGCAGAGAACAGAAATTGGAAACTGGGGTGCATAATGACCATTGGTTAGAGCAGAGTTTGGAGACTGATGTGCAGAAGGATTGTTACAGAGAGTAGGGTTTGGAGACTTGGGTGCAGAAGGATCTTTCACAGAGCTGAGGTTGGGGACTGGGGTACAGAAGCACTGTTGCAGAGAGCAGAGTTCGGAGACTTTGGTGTAGAAGAATCATTGCAGAGAGAAGAGGTTAAAGTCTGTGGTTTAGAAGGATCGTTGCAGAAAGCAGAGGATGGAGACTGAGGTGCAGAAGGACTGTTAAAGAGAGCAGATTTCGGAGCCTGGGGTGCAAGACTGATACAGAAATCAGATGTTGGAGCCTGGGGTGCAGAATGATTGTTGCAGACAGCAGAGGTTGGAGACTGGGTTGCAGAATTACTGTTGCAAAGAGCAGAATTTGGAGACTTAGGTGCAGAAGGACTGTTACAGAGAGCAGAGGTTGGAGACTGTGATGCAAAAGGAATGTTGCAGAGAACAGAGGTTGAAGACTGAGGTGCAGAAGGATAGTGGAAGAGAGCAGAGTTGTCAGACTGAGGTGCAGAAGGATAAATGCAGAGAGCAGATGTTGAAGACTGGAGTGCAGAAGGGCTTTTGCAGAGAGCAGAGGTTGAAGGCTTGTGTGCAGAAGGACTGTTTCAGAGAGGAGATGTTGGAGACTGGGGTGCAGAAAGCCTGTTACAGAGAGCAGAGTTTGGAGAAGGGGTTCAGAATGACTGTTACAGAGAGAACATTTTGGAGATTGGTTTGCAAAAGTATCTTACAGAGAGAAGAGGTTGGAGACTGAGATGCAGAAGGACTGTTACAGAGAGTAGAGGTTTGATATTGAGGTGCAGAAGGACAATTGCAGAGAGCAGAGGTTGAAAACTGAGGTGCAGAAGGACTGTTACAGAGAGCAGAGTTTGGAGACTGAGGTGCAGAAGAACTTATACAGAAAGCAGAGTTTGGAGACTGGGGTGCAGAAGGACCATTACAGAGAGCAGAGTTTGGGGATTGCCGTGCAGAAGAACTGTTACACAGAGCAGAGGTTAGAGACTGGGGTGCAGAAGGACTTTTGCAGAGAACAGAGGTTGGTGACTGAGGTGCAGAACGGCTGCTATCGGGAGTAGAGTTTGGAGACTGGGATGCAGAAGGACTGTTGCAAAGAACAGAGTTTGGAGACTGCGGTACAGAAGGACTGTTGCACAGAGCAGATGTTGGAGATTTGGATGCAGAAGGCCTGTTAAAGAGAAAAAATTTTGGAGACTAATGTGCATAAGGACTGTTACAGGAAGCAGTGTTTGGAGACTGCGTAGTAGAAGAATCTTACAGAGAGCAGAGTTTGGAGAATGACGTGCAGAAAGAGTGTTACAGAGAGCATAGGTTGAAGACTGGGGTGCAGAGAGACTGTTACAGAGAGTAGAGATTGGAGACTTGGGTGTAGAACGATCTTTCAGAGAGCTCAGGTTCGAAACTGGGGTACAGAAGCACTGTTGCAGAGAGCAGAGTTTGGAGACTTGGGTGCAGAAGGATCGTTGCAAAGAGAAGAGGTTGGAGTCTGTGGTTTACAAGGATCATTTCAGAGAGCAGAGGTTGGAGACTGAGGTGCAGAAGGACTGTTACAGAGATCAGATTTTGGAGACTGGGGTGCAAGACTGATACAGAAATCAGATGTTGGAGCCTGGGGTGCAGAATGATTGTTGCAGATAGAAGACGTTGGAGTGTGTGGTTTAGAAGGATCGTTGCAGAGAGCAGAGGTTGGAGACTGGGTTGCAGAAGGACTGTTGCAGAGAGCAGAATTAGGAGACTTAGGTGTTGAAGCCCTGTTAAAGAGTGAAAAGGTTGGAGACTGGGGTGCATAAGGACTGTTACAGGAAGCAGAGTTTGGAGACTGGGTAGTAGAATGATCTTACAGAGAGCAGAGGTTGGAGAATTACGTGCAGAAGGAGTGTTACATAGAACAGAGTTTGGAGACTGGGGTGCAGAAAGATCGTTGCAGAGTCAGAGTCTTCAGACTGAGGTGAAGAAGGACTATTGCAGACAGCTGATGTTGGGGATTGGGGTTCAGAAAGACTGTTGCAGAGAGGAGAGTTTAATCACTTGGGTGCAAAAGGATCTTAACAGAGAGCAAAAGTTGTAGACTGGGGTGCAGAAGGCCTGTTACAGAGAGTAGAATTTGGAGAAAGGGTGCAGTAGGACTGTTACAAAGAGCAGAGTTTGGAAATTGGGTTGCAGAAGGATCTTACAAACAGCAGTTATTGGAGACTGAGGTGCAAAAGGACTGTTACAGAGAGTAGAGGTTGGAGACTGAGGTGCAGAAAGGACAATGCAGAGAGCAGAGTTTAGAGACTGAGGTTCAGAAGGACTGTTGAAGAGCAGAGGTTGGAGACTTGGGTGTGGAAGGAATGTTGCAGAGAGCAGAGATTGTAGATTGGGGTGCATAAGGACTGTTGCAAAGAGCAGAATTTCAAGACTAAGGTTCATAAGTGCTGTTACAGAGAGCCGAGGTTGGAGTCTTGAGTGCAGAAGGACTGATACAGAAAGCAGAGTTTGGAGTCTGGGGTGCAAAAGGACAGTTACAGAGAGCAGAGTTTGGAGACTGCAGTACAGAAGGACTGTTACACAGAGCAGACGTTAGAGAGTGGGGTGCAGAAGGACAGTTACAGAGAGCACAGTTTTGAGACTTGGGTGAAGAAGAAATGTTGCAGAGAGAAGAGTTTGGAGACTGGGGTGCACAAGGACTTTTGCAGAGAGCAGAGGTTGGAGCCTGAGGTGCAGAAGGACAGTTGCAGAGAGCAGAGTTTGGAGAATGCAGAACAGAAAGACTTTTACAGAAAGTAGAGGTTGGATACTGGGGTGCAGAAGGAATGTCACAGAGAGTAGAGTTTGTAAACTGGGTTGCAGAAGAATCTTATAGAGACTAGAGGTTGTAGACTGTGGTGCAGAAGGACTGATGCAGAGAGCAGACGTTGGAGACTGGGGTGCAGAAGGATCATTGCAGAGAGTAGAGGTTGGAGACTTGGATGTAGAAGGACTGTTGCAGAGAGCAGATGTCTGAGACTGGGGTGCAGAAAGACTGATGAAGAGAGCAGAGATTGGAGACTTAGGTGCAGAAAGACTGTTACAGAGGGCAGAGGTTTGAAACTGGGGTGCAGAAGAACTGATACAGAAAGCAGAGTGTGGAGACTGGGGTGCAGAAAAACTTTTGCAAAGAGCAGAAGTTGGAGACTGGGGTTGAGAAGGAATGTTGTATAGAGCAGATGTTTGAGACTGAGGTGCAGAAGGACTGTTACAGAGAGCAGAGTTTGAACCCTTGGTGCAGAAGGATTGATACAGAAAGCAGAGTTTGGAGACTGGGTTGCAGAAGGTCCGTTACAGTGAGAAGTGTTTGGAAACTGCAGTACAGAAGGACCGTTACAGAGAGTAGAGGTTGGAGACTAGGGTGGAGAAGGACTGTTGGAGAGATCAGATGTTTGAGACTTGGGTGCAGAAGGACTGTTGCAGAGAGGAGGTTGGAAACTGGGGTGCAGAAGAACTGTTGCAAAGAGGAGAGGTTCGAGATTGGGGTGCAGAGACTGTTACAGAGAGCAGATGTTGGAGACTGGGTGGAGAAAGACTTTTGCAGAGAGAAGAATTTGGAGACTGAGGTGCAGAAGGACTGTTACAGAGAGCAGAGGTTAGAGACTTGAGTGCAGAAGGAATGATACAGAAAGTAAAGTTTGGAGAATGCGGTGCAGAAGTACCGTTACAGAGAGTAGAGATTGAAGACTGGGGTGCAGAATAACTGTTGTAGAGAACAGAGGTTGGAGACTGGGGAGCAGAAGGACCATTGCAGGAAGCAGAGTTTGGAGACTGGGTTTCAAAGGATTTTACAGAGAGCAGAGGTTGGAGTCTGAGGTGCAGAAGAATGTTACAGAGAGCATAGTTTGGAGACTGGGGTTCAGAAAAACTGATACAGAATGCAGAGTTTGGAGACTGGGGTGCAGAAGGACCAATATAGGGAGCAGAGGTTTGAGACTGCAGTCCAGAAGGTCTGTTGCAGAGAGAAGATTTTGGAGACTGGGTTGCAAAAGGAATGTTTCAGAGAGCAAGGTTTAAGACTAGGGTGCAGAAGGGCTGTTGCAGAGAGAAGAGGTTGCAGAGTGAGGTGCAGAAGGACTGTAACTGAGAGCAGAGTTTGGAGGCTATTTTGCAGAACGACTGAAACAGAAAGGAGAGGTTGGAGACTGGGGTGAAGAAGGACCCTTACAGAGAACAGAGGTTGAAGACTGTGGTACAGAAAAACTGTTTTGGAGAACAGAGTTTGGAGACTGGGGTGCAGAAGGACCGTTGAACATTGCAGAGGTGGGAGATTAGGGTGTAGAAAGCCTGTTAAAAAGAGAAAAGTTTGGAGACTGGGGTGCACAAGGACTGTTACAGTGAGCAGAGTTTGGAGACTGGGTAGTAGAAGGATCTTACAGAGAGCAGAGGTTTGAGACTGATGTTCAGAAGGATTGTTACATAGAACAGTGTTTGGAGACTGGGGTGAAGAAGGATCGTTGCAGAGAGCAGAGTATTCAGACTGAGGTGCAGAAGGACTATTGCAGACAGCTGATGTTCGAGACTGGGGTGTAGAAAGAGTGTTGCAGAGAGAAGAGGTTGGAGACTTGGGTGCAGAATGATCATTCCAGAAAGCAGAGATTGTAGACTGGGGTGCAGAACGCCTGTTACAGATTTCAGAATTTGGAGAAGGGGTGCAGTAGGACTGTTATAGAGAGCACAGTTTGGGGATTGGGTTGCAGAAGGATCTTACTGACAGCAGAGGTTAGAGACTGAGGTGCAGAAGGACTGTTACAGAGAGTAGAGCTTGGAGACTGAGGTGCAGAAAGACCAATGCAGAGAGCAGAGTTTGGAGACAGAGGTACAGAATTACTGTTGAAGAGCAGAGATTGGAGACTTGGGTGTAAAAGGACTGTTGCAGAGAGCAGAGGTTTTAGATTGGGGAGCAGAAGGACTGTTGCAGAGAGCAGAATTTGAAGACTGAGTTTCATAAGTGCTGTTACAGAGAGCAGAGGTTGGAGACTTGAGTGCAGAAGGACTGATACAGAAAGCAGAAGTTAGAGTCTTGGGTGCAAGAGGACAGTTACAGAGAGCAGAGGTTGGAGACTGCAGTACAGAAGGACTGTTACACAGAGAAGAGGTTGGAGAGTGGGGTGCAGAAGGACAGTTACAAAGAGCACAGTTTTGAGACTGGGGTGAAAAAGAAATATTGCAGAGAGCAGAGGTTGAAGACTGGGGTGCAGAAGGTCTTTTGCAGAGAGCAGATTTTATAGACTGGGGTTCAGATGGACCCTTACAGAGAACAGAGGTTGGATACTGCGGTACAGGAGGACTTTTACAGGGATCAGAGTTTGGAGACTGGGGTGCAGAATTACTGTTGTAGAGAACAGAGTTTAGAGAGTGGGGTGCAGATGGACCATCGCAGATAGCAGAGGTTGGAGACTAGGTTTCAGAAAGATCATATGGAGAGCAGAGTTTGAACACTGAGGTGCCAAAGGACTGTTGCAAAGAGCAAAGGTTGGAGACTGGGGCGCAGTATGACTGTTGCAGAAAGCAGAGTTTGGAGTCTGAGGTGCAGAAGGACTGTTAAAGAGAGCAGAGTTTAGAGTCCGGGGTGCAGAAGGACTGATACAGAAAGCAGAGTTTGGAGACTGGGGTGCAGACAAAAGGTTACAGAGAGCAGAGGTTTGAGACTGAAGTACAGAAAGACGGTTACAGAGAGTAGAAGTTGGAGACTGGGGTGGAAAAAGACTGTTATAGAGAGTAGATTTTGGAGACTGTAGTGCAGATGGACTGTTGCAGAGAGCAGTGGTTGCAGAGTGAGGTACAGAAGGACTGTTACAGAGAGCAGAGTTTAGAGACTGTGGTGCAGAAGGACTGATACAGAAAGCAGAGTTTGGAGAATGTGGTGCCGAAGGAACCTTATAGAGAACAGAGTTTGAAGACTGCAGTAGAGAAGAACTGATGTAGAGAACAAGGTTGGAGACTGGGGTTCAGAGGGACCATTGCAGAGAGTAGATTTTGGAGACTGCGGTGTCGAAGGATTGTTGCAGAGAGCAGACATTGGAGACTGGGGTGGAGAAGGATTTTACAGAGAGCAAAGTTTGGAGACTGAGGTGCAAAAGGACTGTTGCAGAGAGCAGATGTTGGAGACTGGGGTGCAGAAGGACTGTGCAGAGAGCAGAGGTTGGAGACTGGGATGCAGAAGGACTGTTACAGAGAGCAGAGGTAGAAGCCTGGGGTGCAGAACGACGGATACAGAAAGCAGAATTTGGAGACTGGGGTGCATAAGGACCGTTACAGAGTATAGAGGTTGGAGACTGTGGAATAGAAGGACTGTTAAAGAGAGCAGAGTTTGGAGAAAAGTGTGCAGAAGGATATTACAGAGAGCAGAGGTTGGAGACTGCAGTGCAATAGGAGTGTTCCTGAGAGGAGAGGTTGGAGACTGTGTTGCAGAAGGATCTTTGAAGAGAAAAGAGGTTAGAGACTGAGGTGCAGAAGGCCTTTTACAGAGAGCAGAGCTTGGAGACTGGGGTTCAGAATGCCTATAACATAGAGCAGATTTGGAGACTGGGTGGCAGAAGGATCTTACAGAGAGCAGAGGTTCTTGACTGAGGTGCCGAAGGACTGTTACAGAGAGCAGAAGTTGGAGACTGGGATCCAGAAAGATCGTTGCAGAGAGCAGAGTTTTTAGAATGATGTATAGAAGGACTGTTGAAGAGAACAGAGGTTGGAGACTTTGGTGCAAAAGTATCGTTACAGAGAGCAGAGGGTGGAGACTGGGGGTGCCAAGGACTGTTTCAGAGAGCAGAGGTTGGAGACATGGGTTCAGAAGGACTGTTACAGAGAGAAGAGTTTGGAAACTGAGGTTCATATCGACCATTGCAGAGAGCAGAGGTTGAAGACTGACGTGCAGAAGGATTTTTACAGATAGCAGAGGTTGGAGACTGGGGTGCAGAAGGACTGATACAGAAAGCAGAGGTTGGATACTCGGGTGCAGAAGGACCCTTACAGAGAACAGAGGTTGGAGACTGAGGTGCAGAAGGACTGTTGCAGAGAGCAGAGGTTGCAGACTGAGTTGCAGAAGGACTGTTACAGCGGGCAGAGTTTTGAGACTTTGGAGGAAAACGACTTATACAGAAAGCAGAGGTTGGATACTGGGGTGCATAATGACCCTTACAGAGAACAGAGGTTGGAGACTGCAGTTCAGAAGGACTGTTATAGAGAGCAGAGTTTGGAGACTGGGGTGCAGAAGAACTTTTGTAGAGAACAGAGGTTGGAACTGGGTTGCAGGAGGATCCTTGGTGCGAGCAGAGTATGGAGACTGGGTTGTAGAAGGACTGTTATAGAGAGCAGACGTTGGAGACTGGGGTGCAGAAGGATCGTTGCAGAGAGCAGAGTTTGGAGACTGGGGTGTAGAAGGATAATTAAAGAGAGCAGATTTCGGAGACTGCAATGCAGAAAGACTTTTACAGAGAGCAGAGGTTGAAGAAGGGGGTGCAGTAGGACAATTACAGAGAGAACATGTTGAAGACTGATGTGCAGAGAGCAACGTTTGGAGACTGGGGTGCAGAAGGAGTGTTTCACAGAGCAGAGGTTGCAGACTGAAGTACAGAAGGACACTTACAGAGACCAGAGTTTGGATACTGCGGTACAGAAAGACTGTTACAGAGAGTAGAGGTTGGAGACTGGGGTGCAGAAGCCCGGTTACAGAGAGCAGAGGTTTTAGACTGGGATTGAGAAGGACTGCTGCAGAGAGTAGAGGTTGGAGACTGAGGTGCATAAGGAGTGATACAGATAGCAGAAGTTGGAGCCTGGGGTGCAGAAGGACTGATACAGAAAGCAGAGCTTGATGACTGGGGTGCAGAACGTCTGTTGCAGAGAGCAGAATTTGGAGACCGAGTTGGGGAATGACTGTTACAAAGAGAAGATGTTAGAGACTGGGGTGCAGAAGGACTGTTGCAGAGAACAGAGATAGTAGACTGGTGTTCAGAAGGACTATTGCAGAGAGCAGAGTTTGCAGACTGAGGTGCAAAAGGACTGTTACAGAGAGCAGAGTTGGGAGAATGTGGTTCTGATGGACTGATACAGAAGGCA
The DNA here is from genome assembly GCF_052094955.1 of Ictidomys tridecemlineatus. NCBI lineage: Eukaryota > Metazoa > Chordata > Mammalia > Rodentia > Sciuridae > Ictidomys > Ictidomys tridecemlineatus. Next base: position 8,581 of record NW_027522972.1, read on the forward strand.
GAAGTTGGAGACTCGGGTGCAGAATAATTGTTGTAGAGAACAGAGTTTGGAGACTGGGTTTCAGAAGGATTATACAGATCGCAGAGTTTGGACACTGAGGTGCAGAAGCACTGTTGCAGAGAGCAGATGTTGGCGATTGAAGCGCAGTAGGACTGTTGCAGAGAGCAGAGGTTAATGTCTGAGGTTCAGAAGGACTGTTACAGAGAGCAGAGTTTAGAGATGTGGTGCAGAAGGACTGATACAGAAACCAGATTTTGGAGACTTTGGTGAACAAGAACCATTACAGAGAGCACAGGTTGGAGTCTGAAGTACAGAAGGATGGTTACAGAGATAAATGGTTGAAGACTGGAGTGGTAAAAAACTGTTGCAGAGAGCAGATTTTGGAGACTGGAGTGCAGAAGGACAGTTGCAGCGAGCAGAGGTTTAAGACTGGGGTGCAGAAGGACTCTTGCAGAGAGCAGAGGTGTCAGAGTGAGGTGCAGAAGCATTGATACAGAGAGCAGAGTTTGGAGACTGTGGTGCAGAAGGACTGATACAGAAAGCAGAGGTTTGAGAACGGGGTGCAGAAGGACCTTTACCGAGAGAAGAGTTTTAAGACTGATGTGCAGAAGGACTGTTACAGAGAGCAGAGTTTGGAGACTGGGTTGGAGAAGGAATGATGCAGAGTGCAGTGTTTGGAGACTGGGTTGCAGAAGGACTGTTGCAGAGAGCAGAGGTTGGAGACTGGGGTGCAGAAGGGCTGTTACAGAGAGCAGAGGTTGGAGACTTGGGTGTAGAAGAACTGATACAGCAAGCAGAGGTTGGAGACTGGTGTGCAGAAGGACTGTTACAAAGAGCAGACTTTTGAGACTGGTGTTCAGAATTACTGTTACATAGAGTAGAGGTTGGAAACTGGGGTGCAGAAGGATCTTACAGAGAGTAGAGGTTGGAGACTACGGTGCAGAAAGACTGTTGCAGAGAGCAGAGGTTGGAGACACGGGTGTAGAATGATCGTTGCAGAGAGAAGAGTTTTGAAACTCGGATGCAGAAGGCCTGTTAAATAGAGCAGAGTTTGAAGAATGGGGTGCAGAAGTATTGTTATAGAGAGCAGAGTTAGGAGACTGGGTTGCAGAAGGATCTTCCAGAGAGCAGAGTTTGGAGACTGAGGTGCAGAAGGACTGTTACAGAGAGCAGTGGTTGAAGACTGGGGTCAGAAGGATCGTGCAGAGAGCAGAGGTTTCAGACTGAGATGTAGAAGGACTGTTACAGAGAGAAGAGGTTGGAGACTAAGTTGCATAAGAAGTGTTACAGAGAGCAGATTTTAAAGACCGTGTTGCAGAAGGATCCTACATAGAGCAGAGTTTGGAGATTGAGGTGCAAAGGATTGTTGCAGAGAGCAGATTTTTCAGACTAAACTGCAGAAGGACTGTTGCAGAGAGCAGATGTTGTAGACTGGGGTGCAGAAGGACCACTACAGAGAGCAGAGGTTGGAAACTGGCTTGCAGAAGGCCTGTTACAGAGAGCAGAGTTTTGAGATTGTTTTTCAAAAAAACTGTTAAGGAGAGTAGAGTTTTGAGACTGGGTTTCAGAAAGATCTTACAGAGAGCAGAGGTTGGAGACTGAGGTGCAGAAGAACTGTTGCAGAGAGCAGTGTTTGGAGAATAGGTTACAGAAGGACTGTTGCAGAGAGTAGATGTTGGAGAATGTTGTTCAGAAGGACTGTTTCAAAGAGCAGAGGTTAGAGAATGGGGTTCAGAAAGACTTTTGCAAAGAGCAGAGGTTGGAGACTGAGGTGCAGAAAGACTGTTACAGAGAGCAGAGGTTGGAGACTTCTGTGAAGAAGGACTGATAAAGAAAGCAGAGGTTGGAGACTGGGGTGCAAAAGTACCTTTACGGAGAGCAGAGTTATGAGACTTCGGTACAGAAGGACTGTTCCAGAGACCAGAGTTTTTATATTGGAGAGCAGAAGGACTGTTGCAGAGGACAGAGGTTGAAGACTGGGGTGCAGCTGGACCATTGCAGAAAGCAGAGGTTGGGGACTAGGATTCAGAAGTAATTTTACTGAGAGCAGAGTTTGGAAACTGGGGTGCAGAAGGATCTTACAGAGAGCAGAGGTTGGAGATTGATGTGCAGTAGTATTCTCACAGAGAGCAGAGTTTGGAGACTGGGGTACAGAAGTACTGTTTAAGAGATCAGATGTTGGTAATTAGGGTTCAGATGGACTGTTGCAGAGAGCAAAGGTTGGAGACTGGGGTGCATAAGGACTGTTGCAGAGAGCAGAGTTGGAGAATGAGGTGCAGAAGGACTGTTACAAAGAGAAGAGTTTTGAGACTGTGCTGCTAAAGGACTGTTAGAGAGAGCAGAGTTTGGAGACTGGGTTCCTGAAGATTCTTACAGTGAGCAGAGGTTGGAGACTGAGGTTAATGTGGACTGTTACAGAGAGCAGTGGTTGGAGAATGGAGTGCAGAAGAATCTTGGAGAGGAGAGGTTTCATCCTGAGTTGCAGAAACACTGTTACAGAGAGCAGAGATTGGAGACTGGGGCCCAGACGGACTGTTAGAGAGAGCACAGGTTGCAGACTGAGCTGCAGAAGGATCTTGGAGAGCAGAGGATTCAGACTGAGGTGCATAAGGACTGTTACAGAGAGCAGATTTTGTAGACTGGGTTGGAGAAGGATCCTACAGAGAGCAGATGTTGGAGTATGAGGTTCAGAAGGACTGTTACAAAGCGTAGAGGTTTGAGTCTGAGGTGCAGAAGGAACGTATCAGAGTACAGAGCTTGGAGACTGAGGTGCAGAAGAATTGTTATAAAGAGCAGAAGTGGAGACTGGGGTGCAGAAGAACAGTAGCAGAGAGCAGAGGATGAAGACTGGGGTGCAGAAGAACTTTTGTAGAAAGTAGAATTTTGAGACTGGGGTTCAGAAGGACTATTGCATAGAGCAGAGGTTGGAGACTGAGGTGCAGAAGGAGTCTTACAGAGAGCAGAGGTTTTAGACTGGGGTGCAGAAGGACTGATACAGAAAGCAGATATTTGAGTCAGGGGTGCAGAAAGACCATTACAGAGAGCAGAGTTTGGATACTGCAGTACAGGAGGACTTTTACAGAGAGCAGAGGTTGATGACTGGAGTGCAGAAGGACTGTAGAAGAGAGCAGATGTTGGTAACTATGGTGCAGAAGGACTGTTGCAGAGAGCAGAGTTTTCAGACTTGGGTGCAGAAGGACTGTTGCGGAGAGCAGATTTGGAGACTGGGGTGCAGAAGGATTGTTACAGATAGAAGAGGTTCAAAACAGGAGTGCAGAAGGATCTTACAGAGATTAGAATTTGGAGACTGAGGTGCAGAAAGACTGTGTTAGAGATCAGAGGTTGGAGACTGGGGTGAAGTAGGATCATTGCAAAGGACAATGTTTGTAGACTGGGGTGCAGAAGAATCGTTGAAGTGAGCAGAGGTTGGAGACTGGGGTTCAGAAGGCCTCCTATAGAGAGCAGAGTTTTGAGACTGGCGTGCAGAAGGCCTGTTACACAGAGGAGAGGTTGGAGACTGGGGAGCAGAAGGACTGTTACAGAGAGCAGAGTTTGGAGACTGGGTTGCTGAAGGCACTTACAGAGAGCAGAGGTTTGAGCCTGAGGTACAGGTGGACTGTTACAGAGAGCAGTGGTTGGAGACTGCGTTGCAGAAGAATTTTAGAGAGCAGAGGTTTCAGACTGAGGTGCAGAAGTACTGTTACAGAGAGCAGAGGTTGGAGACTGAGGTGTAGAAGGACTGTTACAAAAAGCAGAGTTTAGAGACTGAGGTGCAGAAGGACTGTTACAGAAAGAAGAGGTTGGAAATTGGGGTGCAGAAGGACTGATTCAAAAAGCAGAGGTTGGAGACTGGGTTGTACAAGGACCGTTACAAGAGCAGAGGTTCGAGACGGCGGTTACAGAGAGCAGATGTTGGAGACTGGGGAGCATAAGGACTGTTACTAATGACAGAATTTGGAGACTGGGGTGCCGCAGGAGCCTCACAGAAAGAAGAGGTTGGAGACTGCGGTGGAGAAGGAATGTTAGACGGAGCAGATTTTGGAAACTTGAGTGCAGAAAGATGTTACAGAGTGCAGAGTTTGGAGACTAAGGTGCAGAAAAACTGTTACAGAGAGCATAGTTTGATGACTTGGGTGCAGAAGAACTGTTACAGAGAGCAGACTTTGGAGACTGGGGTTCAGATGGATCTTACAAAGAGCAGAGTTTGGAGACTGGAGTGCAAAAGGACTGTTGCAGAAAGCAGAGGTTGGAAATTGCAGTGCAGAAGGACCGTTACACAGACCAGAGTTTGGAGACTGCGGTATAGAAAAACTGTTACAGAGCGCAGAGGTTGGAGACTGGGTGTAGAAGGAATGTTACAGAGAGCACAGGTTTGAGACTGAGGTGGGAAAGGATAGATACAGAGAGCAGAGGTTTGAGACTGAGGTTTAGAAGGACTGATACAGAAAGCAGAGTTTGGAGACTGGGGTGCAGAAGGACCGTTACAAAGAGCAGAGTTTGGAGACTGCGGTACAGAAGGACTGTTACAGAGAGCAGATGTTGGAGACTGGGACCAGAAAGACTGTTGCACAGGACAGAGGTTGGAGACTGAGGTGCCGCAGGACACTTGCAGAAAGCAGAGGTTAAAGACTGGGGTGAAGAAGGAGTGTTTCAGAGAACAGAGTTTGGAAACTAGAGTACAGAAGGATCTTAAAGAGACCAGAGTTTGGAGACTGTGGTGCAGAAGGACTGTTGCACACAGCAGAGATTGAAGACTGAGGTGTAGAAGTCCTGTTACATAGAGTAGAGTTTTGAGACTGGGGTGATGGAGGATTGTTGAAAGGAGCAGAAATTGGAGACAGGGGTCCAGTAGGATCATTGCAGAGAGCAGAGATTGGAAACTGGGGTGCAGAAGGACTGTTTCAGGGAGCAGATATTGGATCCTGGTGTACTGAAGGATCATTGCAGAGAGCACAGGTTGGAGACTGGGGTAAAGAAGGCCTGTTACAGAGAGCAGAGGATGAAGACTGGGGTGCAGAAGGCCTGTTACAGAGAACAGAGTTTGGAGACTGGGGTGCAGAATGATTGTTACAGAGAGCAGAGGTTGAATACTGGGGTGCAGAAGGACCATTACAAAGAGCAAAGTTTGGAGACAGAGGTGCAGAAGGACTTTTACAGAGAGCAGAGTTTGGATACTGGGGTTCAGAAGGACTGTTACAGAGAGCAGAGTTTGGAGACTGAGGTGCAGAAGGATCGTTGCAGAGAGAAAAGGTTGGAGACTGGGGTGCAGAAAAACTGTTACAGAGAGCAGAATTTGAAGACTGGGGTGCAGAAGATCTGTTACAGAGAGCAGAGTTTGAAGACTGGGGTTCAGAAGGATTGTTACAGATAGCACAGTTTGGAGGCTGGGGTGCAGAAGATCTGTTACAGAGAGTAGAGTTTGGAATCTGATGTTCAGAAAGACTATTACAGAAAGCAGATGTTGGCGATTCGCGTGTAGAAGGACCGTTATAGAGAAAGGTCGAAGACATGGGTGTAGAAAAACTGTTGAAGAGAGCAGAGGTTGAAGACTGGGATGCAGAAGGATCCTTGCAGAGAGCAGAGGTTGGAGACTTGGGTGCAGAAGGACTGTTGCAGAGAGCAGAATTTGGAGACTGAGGTGCAGAAGGAATGTTACAGAGAGCAGAGTTGGGAGACTGGTGTGCAGAAGGACTGTTGCAGATAGCAGAGGTTGGAAACTGGGGTGAAGTAGAACTGTTGCAGGGAGCAGGTGTTGGAGACATGGGTGCAGAAGGACTTTTGCAGAGAGGAGAATTTGGAGACTGAGGTGCAGAAGACTGTTGCAGGTAGCAGAGGTTGGAGACTGGGGTGCAGAAGGACTGATACAGAAAGCAGAGGTTGGGGACTGAGGTGCAGAAGGACCATTACAGACAGACAGCAGTGTTTGGAGACTGCAATACAGCAGGACTGTTACAGAGATCAGAGATTGGAGACTGGAGTGAAGAAGAATTGTTTCAGAGTGCAGACGTTGGAGACTGGTGTGCAGAAGAACTGTTGCAGAGAGTAGAGGTAAGAGACTGAGATGCACAAAGACTGTTAAAGAAAGAAGAGTTTGGAGACTGGGGTACAGAAGAAATGATGCAGAGAGAAGAGTTTGGAGACTGGGGTGCATAAGGCTGTTACAGAGAGCAGAGTTTAGAGAATGTGTTGCAGAAGAATATTATGTAGAGCAGAGTTTCGAAACTGCGGTGCAGAAGGATTGTTAAAGAGAGCAGAGTTTGGCGACTGGGGTGCAGTAGGATAATTGCAGAGAGCAGAGGTTGGAGACTGGTGTGCAGAAGGATCCTTGCAGAGAGCAGAGGTTGGAGACTTGGTTGCAGAAGGACGGTTGCAGAGAGCAGATGTTGAAGACTTGGATGAAGAAGGATCGTTGCAGAGAGCAGAGATTGGAAACTGCGTTGCAGAGGGACTGTTACACAGAGCAGAGGTTGAAGAATGGAATGTAGAAAGATTGTTGCAGAGAGCAGAGTTTGGAGACTGGAATGCAGAAGGACTGTCCCAGATAGCAGAGGTTGGAAACTCGGGTAAAGAAAGACTGTTGCAGGGAGCAGGTTTTGGAGACATGGGTGCAGAAGGACTTTTGCAGAGAGTAGAATTTGGAGACTGAGTTTTAGAAGGACTGTTGCAGATAGCAGAGGTTGGAGACTGGGTTGCAGAAGGACTGATACAGAAAGCAAAGGTTGGGGTCTGAGGTTCAGAAGGACCATTACAGACAGCAGAGTTTAGAGACTGCAATACAGGAGGACTGTTACAGAGATCAGAGTTTGGAGACTGGAGTGGAAAAGAACTGTTTCAGAGTGCAGACTTGGAGACTGGTGTGCAGAAGAAATGTTGCAGAGAGTAGAGTTAGGAGACTGAGATGCAGAAAGACTGTTAAAGATAGCAGAGTTTGAAGACTGGGGTGCAGAAAGACTGATACTGAGAGCAGAGTTTGGAGACTGGGGTGCATAAGGCTGTTACAGAGAGCAGAGGTTGGATACTGGGTAGAGAAGGGTTTTTACAGAGAGCAGAGTTTGGAGACTGGGTTGCAGAAGAATATTACGTAGAGCAGAGTTTGGAGACTGTGGTGCAGAAGGATTGTTACAGAGAGCAGACGTTGGAGTCTGGTGTGCAGAAGGATCTTGCAGAGAGCAGAGGTTGGAGACTTGGGTGCAAAAGGACGGTTGCAGAGAGCAGATGGTGGAGACTGGGATGCATAAGGATCGTTGCAGAGAGAAGAGATTGGAAACTGGTTTGCAGAATGACTGTTACACAGAGAAGAGGTTGAAGACTAAAGTGTAGAAGGACTGTTGCAGAGAGCAGAGTTTGAAGACTGGGGTGCAGAAGGACTGCTATAGAGAGCAGATGTTAAAGACTGAGATGCAGAAGGACTGTTACAGAGAGCAGAGGTTGGAAACTGGATAGAGAAGGGCTGTTACAGAGAGCAGAGTTTGGAAACTGGGTTGCAGAAGAATATTACGTAGAGCAGAGTTTGGAGACTGTGGTGCAGAAGAATTGTTACAGAGAGCAGAGGTAGGAGATGGTGTGTAGAAGGATCTTTCAGAGAGAAGAGGTTGGAGACTTGGAAGCAGAAGAACGGTGGCAGAGAGCAGATGTTGGATACTGGGATGCAGAAGAATAGTTGCAGAGAGCAGAGATTGGAAACTGCGTTGCAGCAGGACTGTTACACAGAGCAGAGTTTGAAGACTGGAGTGTAGAAGCACTGCTACAGAGAGCAGAGTTTGGAGACTGGGGTGCAGAAAGACTGTTACAGAGAGCAGATGTTAAACACTGAGATGCAGAAGGACTGTTACAGAGAGCAGAGGTTGTAGACTGGGGTGCAGAAGGACTGATACAGAAAGCAGAGTTTGGAGACTTTGGTCGAGAATGAACCTTACAGAGAGCAGAGTTTGGAGACTGCAGTACAGAAGGACTGTTACAGAGAGCAAAGTATGGAGACCAGGGTACAAAAGCACTGTTGCAGAGTCAGAGGTGGGAGAATGGGATGCAGTAGGACTGTTTCAGAGAGTAGATGTTAAAAACTGGGGTGCAGAAAAACTGTTGCAGAGAGCAGAAGTTGGAGACTGGGGTGCAGAACAATTGTTGCAGGGATCAGAGGTTTGACACTGGGGTGAAAAAGGACTGTTACAGAGATCAGAGTTTGGAGATTGGGGTGCAGAAGAACCTTGCAGAGAGCAGAGATTGAAGATTGGGGTGCAGAGGAACTGTTGCACAGAGCAGAGGTTGGAGACTGGGGTGCAGAAGGACTGTTACAGAGAGCAGAGGTTAAAGACTCGGTGGCAGAAGTATCTAACATAGAGCAGAGGTTGGAGATTGAGGTGCAGAAGAAATGTTACCGAGAGCAATGTTTTGAGACTGGGGTGCAGAAGGATTTTTGCTGGGAGCAGAGGTTGGAGACTGACATGCTGAAGGACTCTTGCCGAACACAGAGGTTGGAGAATAGGGTTCAGAAGGACCATTAAAGAGAGCAGAGGTTGGCGACTGAGGTGCTGAGAAAACTTTGAGGATAGCAGAGTTTGGAGATTGGGGTGTAGAAGAATCTTACAGAGAGCAGAGGTTGAAGACTGGGATGCAGAAGGACTGTTGTAGAGAGCAGACGTTGGAAACTATGGTGCAGAAGGATTGTTTCAGAGAGCAGTGGTTGGAGACTGGGTTGCAGAAGGACTGTTGCAGAAGGCAAAAATAGAGTCTGAGGTTCAGAAGGACTGTTACAGAGAGCAAAGTTTGGAGACTGAGGTGCATGACTGATACAGAAAGCAGAAGTTGGAGACTGGGGTTCAGAAGGACATTTAAAGAGAGCAGAGATTGGAGACTGGGGAGCAGAAGGACTGTTGCAAGATCAGATGTTTAACACAGGGTTTCAGAAGGACAATTGCAGAGAGCAGAGGTTTGAGACTGAGGTGCAGAAGGATTGTAACAGAGAGCAGAGTTTGGAGACTGTGGTGCAGAAGAACTGTTACAGAGAGTAGAGTTTGGAGACTGGGGAACAGAAGCATATTACAGCGAGCAGAGGTTGGAGACTGGGGTGAAAAAGGACTGCTACAGAACAGAATTTTGAGACTGGGGTGCCGATGGATTGTTACAGAGAGCAGAGGTTGGATACTGGGGTGCAAAAAACTTGTTCATAGAAAAGAAGTACGAGATTTGGGTGCAGAAGAAACTGTTGCACTCATCTGAGTTTGGAAACTGAGGTGCAGAAGGACTGTTATAGAGAGCAGAGGATTGAGATGGGGTGCAGAAGAAATGATTCAAAAAAGCAGAGGTTGAAGACTGGGGTACAGGAGGACCATTAGAGAGAGCATAGTTTGGAGTCTTTAGTACAGAAGTACTCTTACAAGAGCAGAGGTTGGAGACTGGGGTGCAGTAGGACTGTTGATGAGAGTAGATGACGGAGACTGAAGTCCAGAAAAACAGTAGCAGAGAGCAGATGTTAGAGACTAGGTGAAAAAGGACAGTTACACAGAGAAGAGTTTGGAGACTGGAGTACAGAAAGACAGATACAGAAAGCAGAGTTTGGAGATTCGAGTGCAAAAGTATCCTTACAGAGATCAGAGTTTTGAGAATGCACTATAGAAGGACTCTTACAGATAGCAGAGTTTGGAGACTGGGGTGGAGAATGACTGTTGCAGAGAGAAGATGTTGGAGACTGGGGTGCAGAAAGAATGTTTCAGAGAGCAGAGGATGGAGACTGGGGTTCACAAGGACTGTTGCAGAGAGCAGAGGTTGCAGACTGAGTTGCAGAAGGACTCTTACAGACTGCAGAGTTTGGAGATTGTGGTGCAAAACGACTTATACAGAAAGCAGAGTTTGGATACTGGGGTGCATAAGGACACTTACGGAGAACAGAGGTTGGAGACTGCGGTACAGAAGGACTGGTCCCGAGAGAAAAAGTTGGAGACTGGGGTTTAGAAGAACTGATGTAGAGAACAGAGGTTGGAGACTGGGGTGCAGAAGGTTCATAGGGTAGAGCAGAGTATGGAGACTGGGGTATAGAAGGACTGTTGCAGAGAGCAGAGGATGGAGACTGGGGTGGAGAATGACTGCTGCAGAGAGCAGATGTTGGAGACTGGGGTGCAAAAGGACTGTTGCAGAGAGTAGAGGATGGAGAGTGGGGTGCAGAAGGACTGTTGCAGAGAGCAGAGGTTTCAGACTAAGTTGCAGAAGGACTGTTAGTGAGGGAAGAGTTTGGAGAAGGTGGTGCAAAACGACTGATACAGAAAGCAGAGGTTGAATACTGGGGTGCATAAGGACCCTTACAGAGAACAGAGGTTGGAGACAGCGGTACAGAAGGACTGTTACAAAGAGCCAAGGTTGGAGACTGGAATGCAGAAGAACTGATGTAGAGAACAGAGTTTGGAGACTGTGGTGCAGAAGGATCGTTGGGGCAAGCAGAGTATGAAGACTGGGGTGTAGAAGGACTGTTGCAGAGAGCAGAGTTTTCAGACTGAGGTGCTGAAGAACTGTTGCAGGAAGCAGATGTTGGATACGGGGGTTCACAAAGACTGTTGCAGAGAGCAGAGGTTGAAAACTGAGGTGCAGAATGATCATTGCAGAGAGCAGAGGTTCAAGACTGGGGTGTAGAAGGATCTGTACAGAGAGCAGAGTTCAGAGACTAGGGTGCAGAAAAAACTTTTACAGAGAGCACAGGTTGGAGAATGGGGTGCAGAAGGAATGTTGTGGAGAGAAGATGTTAGAGACTTGAGTGCAGAAGGACTGTTGAGGAAAGCAGAGTTTGGAGACTGAGGTGCAGAAGGAGTTTTGCAGAGAGCAGAGGTTAACAACTGGGGTGCAGAAGGCCTGTTACAGATAGCAGACTTTGGAACTGGGGTGCAGATAAATTGATACAGAGAGCAGAGGTTGCAGACTGGAGTGCAGAAGGCCTGTTACAAAGAGCACAATTTGGAGACTGGGGTGATGAAGGACTGTTACAGAGAGCAGAGTTTGGAGACTGGGTTGCAGAAGGATGTTACAGAGAGCAAAGAATGGAGACTGAGGTGCAGAATGATTGTTACAGAGAGCAGAGGTTGAAGATAGGGGTGCAGAAGGACTGATGCAGAGAGCAGAGGTTTTAGACTGGGATGTACAAAGACTTTTGCAGTGATTAGAAGTTGGAGATTGGGGTCCAGAAAGACTGTAGCAGAGAGCAGAGGTTGGAGACTAAGGTGCAGAAGGAAAGTTACACAGAGCAGGGATTGGAGACTGGATTGCTGAAGGACTGACACAGAAAGCAGAGGTTGGAGACTCTGGTGCAGAAGTACATTTACAGAGAGCAGAGGTTGGAGAATGCAGTACAGAAGGACTGTTACAGAGAGCAAAGTTTGGAGACTGGGGTGCAGAATGACTGTTGCAGAGAGCAGATGTTGGAGACTGGGGTGCAAAAGGACTGTTGCAGAGAACAGAGGATGGAGACTGGGGTGCAGAAGAAATGTTGCAGAGAGCAGAGGTTGCAGACTGAGTTGCAGAAGGATGGTTACGGAGGGCAGAGTTTGGTTCAAAATGACTGATACAGAAAGCAGAGGTCGGATACTGAGGTGCATAAGGACCCTTACAGAGAACAGAGGTTGGAGACATTGGTACAAAAGGACTGTTACAGAGAGCAGAGGTTGGAGTCTGCGTTGCAGAAGAACCGATGTAGAGAACAGAGTTTGGAGACTGGGTTGCAGAAGGACCGTTGGGGCGATCAGAGTATGGAGACTTGGGTGTAGAAAGACTGTTGAAGAGAGCAGTGATTGGAGACTGAGTTACAAAAGGACTGTTACAGAGAGCAGAGTTTTGAGACTGGGATGCAGATGGATTATTGAAAGGGGGAATAGTTTTCAGACTTAGGTACAGAAGAACTGTTGCAAGAAGCAGATGTTGAAGACTGGGCTTCACAAGGACTGTTGCAGCTAGCAGAGATTTCAGACTGGGGTGCAGAAAGATAGTTGCAGAAAGCAAAGATTGGAGACTGAGGTGCAGAAGGATTGTTACAGAAAGCAGAGGTTGGAGACTGGGGTGCAGAAGGCCTGTTACAGAGAGCAGAGGTTGGAGACTGGGGTGATGAAGGACTGTTACAGAGAGCAGAGTTCGGAGACTGGGTTGCAGAAGGATCTTACAGAAAGCAGAGAATGGAGACTGAGGTGCAGAATGATTGTTACAGAGAGCAGAAGTTGGAGACTGCAGTACAGAAGGACTGTTGCAGAGAGCAGAGGTTGGAGACTAGGGTACAAAAGGACTTTTTTAGAGAGCAGATGTTGGATACTGTTGTTCAGAAGGACTGTTGAAGAGAGGAAATGTTGGAGAATGGGTTGCAGAAGGACTTTTGCAGAGAGCGGAGGTTGGAGACTGAGGTTCAGATGGACGGACAAAGAAAGCAGAGGTTGGAGACTGGCGTGTAAAAGGACCTTTACAGAGAGCAGAGTTTGGAGACTGTGGTACAGAACGACTGTTACAGAGAGCAGAGTTTGGAGACTGGGGAGAATAAGAAGTGTTGCAGAGCACAGACGTTGGAGACTGGGGTGCAGCAGGACCGTTGCAGAAAGCAGAGGTTGGAGACTGGGGTGCAGAAGGATCGTTGCAGAGAGAAGAGTTTGGACACTGGAGTTCAAAAGGACTGTTGCAGAGAGCAGATTTTGGAGACTGAAGTGCAGAAAGACTGTTTAAAGAGCAGATGTTGGAGACTGGGTTGCAGAAAGACTCTTGCAGAGAGCAGAGGTTGAAGACTGAGCTGGAGAAGGACTGTTACACAGATCAGAGTTTTTAGACTGGGGTGCAGAAGGACTGATGCAGAGAGCAGAATTTTAAGCCTGAGGTACAGAAGAATCATTGCAGAGAGCAGAGGTGGAGACTTGGCTGCAGGAGGACTGTTACACACAATACACGTTGCAGACTGGGGTGCATAAGGAATTTTGCAGACAGAAGAGGTTGGAGACGGGGGAAAATAAAGACAGTGTCAGATAGCAGAGTTTGGATATGAGGTGCAGAAGGACAGAGAGAAGATGTTGTAGACTGGGGTGCAGAAGGACTGATACAAAAAGCAGAGGTTGGAGACTGGGGTGCAGAAGGACCGTTACAGAGAGAAGAGTTTGAAGACTGCGGTACAGAAGGACTGTTACAGAGATTAGAGTGTCGACTAGGGTGCAGAAGGAGTGTTGCAAAGAACAGAGGTGAAGAAAGATTGTTACAGAGAGCAGAGTTTTTAGACAAGGTTGCATCAGGACCTTACAAGGTGCAACAGGACTGTTACAGAGAGCAGATGTTGGAGACTGGTGTGCAGAAAGATTGTTATAGCGAACAGACATTAGATACTTGGGTGCAGAAGGCCTGTTACCGAGAGGAGTGTTGGGAGAAGGTGTGCGGAAGGACTGTTTCAGAGGGCAGAGTTTGGAGTCTGGGTTGCAGAAGGTACTTACAGAGAGCAGTTGTTGGAGAGTGATGTGCAGATGGACTGTTAAAGAGAGTATATTTTGGAGACTGAGGCACAGAAAGATTGTTACAGAGAGCAGAGTTTGGAGCCTTGGGTGCAGAAGGACTATTTCAGATACCAGAGGTTGGAGACTGCGGTGTACAAGGACTGTTGCAGAAACCAGAATTTGGAATCTGGGGTGCTGATGGACTGTTGCAGAGAGCAGATGTAGGAGACTGAGAGGCAGAAGGACTGTTACAAAGAACGGAGGTTTGCGACTGGGATGCAGAAGGACTGATACAGAGAGCAGAGTTTCAAGACTGCTTTGAATAAGGCCTGTTACAGAGAGCAGAGGTTGGAGACTGGGGTGCAAAAGGGCTCTTAGAGAGAGCAGAGTTAGGAGACTGGGTTGCAGAAGGATCTTTCATAGAGCAGAGTTTAAAGACTGAGGTGCAGAAGGACTGTTACGGAGAGCAGAGTTTGGAGACTGGGGTGCTGAAGGAACGTTGGAGACAGCAGAGTTTCTAGACTGAGGTGCAGAAGGACTGTTGCCAAGATCAGATGTTGGAGACTTGGGTGCAGAAAAAAACTGTTGCAGAGAGCAGATGTTGTAGACTGGGATGCAGAAGGATCGTGGCAGAGAGCAGAGGTTGGACACTTGGGTGCAGAAGGACTGTTACACAGAGCAGAGGTTGAAGACTGAGGTGAAGAAGGACTGTTACAGAGAGCAGGGGTTGGAGACTCAGGTGTAGAAGGATTATTGCAGAGAGCAGAGTTTTCAGATAGAGGTACAGAAAAACTATTGCAGAGAGCAGATGTTAAAGATTGGTTTGCACAAGGACTGTTGCAGCGACCAGAGATTGGAGACTGCGGTGCAGAGGGATCCTTGCAGAGAGCAGAGGTTGGAGACTGGTGTGCAGAAGGACTGATACAGAGAGTAGAGTTTGGAAACTGGGGTGCTAAGGTCTTTTACAGAGAGCAGAGTGTGGAGACTGGGTTGTAGAAGAATCTTACATAGAGCAGAGGTTGGAGACTGAGGTGTAGAAGCACTGTAACAGAGAGTAGATGTTGGAGACTCAGGTGCAAAAGGACCATTGCAGAGAGCAGAGGTTGTAGACGGAGGTGCAGAAGGATTGTTAGAGAGAGCAGAGGTTGGAGACTGGGGTCTAGAAGGACTGTAGCAGAGAGCAAATGTTGGAGACTAAGGTTCAGAGGGACAGTTACAAAGAGCACAGGTTGGAGACTCGGGTGCAGAAGGACTGATACAGAAAGCAGAGGTTGGATACTTGGGTGTAGAAGTACCCTTACAGAGAGCAGATGTTGGAGAATGCAGTACAGAAGGACTGTTATAGAGAGCAGAGGTTGGAGACTGGGGTGCAAAAGGACTGTTACAGAGAGCAGAGGTTGGAGACTTGGGTGCAGAATGATTGTTGCAGAGAGCAGAGTTTTCAGACTGAGGTGCAGAAGGACTGTTGCAGAGAGCAGATGTTCGAGACTGGGTTGCAGAAGGAGTGTTTCAGAGAGTAGAACTTGGAGACTGGGGTAGAGAAGGATTGTTACAGGGAGCAGAGGTGGAAGACTGGGGTGCAGAAGCACTGTTATAGGGAGCAGAGGTTTTACACTGGGGTGCAGAAGGCCTGGTACAGAGAGCAGATCTTTGACACTGTGGTGCAGATTTATTGCTGATAGCTGGTGAGCCTCCTTCTGGACACCTTCTTTTCCGCACAGTCCATCAGGCCCTCTCTCCTCACCCTGCTCTCTTTTGGCTTTATGAGCACCTGTGACTTCCACAGTCACTCTAAGCCATGACCCCAAGGCCTATCTCCTGGGATCCTGTCCTGCTGCCTCCTGGAATCTCCTTGGGGAGACCCTGCAGGTACCCAGACTCCAGGCCCAACCTCTTTCCCTTTTTTTCTCTCCCCTGACATGATCCTTCTCATTTTTTTTATGTTTTTATGAGTCATCCCACTGCCACTCAGCTACCCCACAGACCAGGTGCCCTCTTATGTCCTCGTCACCAGAACTTTGAAGTGCTCCACACAGGGCTCCTCTTCAGAGCTTTTTCCCAAGCTCCAAATGTCACATCTTCAGATACCAGATATTTCCTTTTAATCTTGTTTTGGCACCAGATTACTCTCCCAGACTACATGAAGGTATTCTAACAAAAGCACATGGACTGTAGAGTTTATTATGGCTTAGAAATAAGGTATCCCCCCACCAAAAGCTCAGGGTCAGCAAGAGTAGCAGTGTTCAGAGGTTAAATTATTAGACTATGAGACTTGTGACCTAATCTGTGGATATATCCATTTTGTGGGTTAATTATATGAAAGGCCCACTCTACTGAGAGGAGTTTGGGAAAGTGAAGTGTGGCCAGGGACATGCCCTGGGGTATCACATCTTGTCCCCTGCTAACTGTCTCCTCCCCTCCCCTCCCCCGCCCCAACCTTCTTGCTGCCATGAGCTAGGGACGCTTCCCCCCTTGTTTTCTTCCACCTTGGTATCTGTTTCCAGCCTGCCCTCACCTAGAATGCAGTCTACTAGTGATTATTGAGATTCTCCAGCCGTCCTGGTCCTGCCCATTTGCACACCACAGCTAGCTCCTAGGCAGCCAGAAGCATGGACCTCCTGCTGGCTACTGAGGAGAGAAGAGAGATTTTCTGAGGACCCTGTTAGACGTTCACTCTTATTGTTTTTTAAAGACCACACTCAGAGGGCATGTTTCAGGCAGTCGTTCACATGCGTCTTTGAGAAATCAGACTCACAATTATTTTTGTGATTCTCTCCCAGGCTCCAATAACCACCGCTCTACTCCCTACTTCTCTGAGATTAACTTTTTAGCTTCCACAAAGAAGTGAAAAACTGCTATTTCTCTCTTTATGTGTCTGGCTTATTTCACTTAATATAATGTCTCCCATGAGCTAGTTTTAAATAGAAACTGCACAACAAATTCTTTTATGTCAGATTTAAATTTTATTCTGAAGAGATAATTCGAAATGGTCACATATGTTTATGTAGGAAAATGTTCATTAAAATATTTATAGGACTGGTGATGATCTGAATGTTTAGCCAAAGGGGAGAGATTAAGTTTATTTAAGAGAGATGTAAGTTTATTGATCATCTCAATAGATGAAGAAAAAGCATTTAACAAAATATAGCACCCCTACCTGTCAAAACAGTAGAAACACTAGAGACAGAAGGAACTTTGTAAAAGCATTGTAAAAGCTATCTATGCTAAACCCAAGGCAGCATCATTCTAAGTGGAGAAATGTTGAAAGCATTCACTCTATAAACTGGAAGCAGACAGGGTGCCCCCTCTTTCACCACTACTATTCAACTTCATCCTTTAAATTGCCAGAGCCATTGGACAAAAGAAAAAAATTAAAGGTATACAAATAGGTCAGGAAGAATTCAAATCTCACTCTTTTCTGATAGGATCATGTCATCTTCTTAAATTTTTTATTAGAGCATAATAGTTATACATAGAAGTTGGCTTGATTTGGAAAAGATCCTATGTGCATGGAATCTGATTTACTCTATTCAGTCCCCACCCCCCATCTAACTCCCCTTCCTGCCCCCATTCTCTTTTTTTTACTGATCTTTCTTTGAGTCATTTATCTGTTAATTTCTGACTGGTGCTTTCTACATATACATACAGGTGCAGTCCCCTGTTTTAGACTTCCATGTGCACATAACATGATCTGCGTAAAAACCTTTCACATTTCCTCCCTTCCCAAACCTCTCAGCCCTCTCATTCTCCTTCTACTCCACTGATCTTCCCTGTATACTTAAGATAGCCAGTCCAACCCCACTTCATCAACTTCTTTCTTCTATTTTGCTCTGGCCTTGATAATTTCAGCATTGTACAGAAATAGTTAACTTCTGCCTTTCCGAACACAGAGATCAAGATTTATGTAAAATGAGAAAAACTCTACATTGGAAAACACTGAAGGCAACACCGAGTGCTTCTGCAGAAGATGACTCTGCTTTGTAAATGTTTTTCTTAACATTTGCAATTAAAATGAACTTCTCCAAAAATTTTATGTTTACATAAATGGACAGCAGGAGACAGAGATTACTGAGACAGTGAGAAATGACTTCACACCATGATGAGGTCGAATGGCTTTCTGTTGGCTTCTAGCAATTCTCTGGTTACTCCCACACACCATCACCCCTGCAAATGTGTGCGGCTCCATGGGTTTGATTCCCTGAGACCAGTCCCACAGGTTATCAGTCTCCAGGCTGCTTTTTATTCGATATTATTTGCCATGTTGCTCCAGATTAACAAGCCTGTTTGGGGTGCTCTCAGTCCATTTTCATCGTGGTCTCTTTTTCTCTGTTTTGTAGCTATGACAACATTGGAAATGAGCAATCAATCATTTGTCACTGAATTCATCTTCTTGGGATTTTCCAACCACTCCAACTTACAGGGCTGGTTCTTCCTGCTCTTTCTGGTCATTTACCTGAGCACTCTCCTGGGGAACATGCTCATAATAGTGGCCACCAGGGTCAGTCCTGCTCTCCACACTCCAATGTACTTTATCCTCAGCAATTTGAGCTTCTTGGACGTCTGCTACACATCCACCACCCTCCCAGTACTGCTGGTGAACTTCTTTTGGGAGAAGAAGGCCATTTCTTCTGAGGGCTGCCTTTCCCAGATCTTCTTCTTTGTGACAAGTGCTGGCACAGAAGGCTTCTTACTGGCTGTGTGGCCAGTATCACTGCTGTGTAGCCACCTGCCGTCCTTCTCAGTACCCAGTCATCATGAGTGTGAAGGTCTGTGTTGGCCTGGTTACTGGGTCCTGGCTGTGTGGGATGATGAATTTGGTCACACACACGGTGCTGGCAATTAAACTCACTCTGTGTGGGCCCCACCAGATCAGCCACTTTCTCTGTGACACCCCATTGCTCCTAAAGCTCTCCTGCTCAGACACCTCTGTCAATGAGTCTGCGCTCCAGGTTGTCAGTGCCACCATGGGCCTGAGCCCCTGCCTCTTCACTGAAGGCTTCTACGCACTCATCATGGTGGCCATTCTGGGGATTCCCTCTGCCCAGGGCAGCAGGAAGGCCTTCTCCACCTGAGTGTCCCCCCTCACTGTCGTGGTGGTCTTCTATGGAACAGCCAACTTCCACTAAGACAGGCCCAGAGAAGGCTGGACACGGACACCCTGGTCTCTGTGCTCTACTGTGTGGTGACCCCCATGTTGAAGCCCATCATTCACAGCCTGAGAAGCAACGAGGTCCAGAGTGCCCTGAGGAAGCTGGATGGGAGACAGACTGTATAGTGAGATTAGAACTAGATGATGGTTTCATCTAGGAAATGTCTTAGTTGTAGAAATATGTGAACTCTTCAGCAGCAATTACAAGAGGGCTCTCTCCATACACAGTGTCTCATGACCACTGTGGTGCCCCTCCAACCAGGGGAAGCACACTGTGCTAAGTATGTGACACATTGTGACCTCACCTGGGTTCTCTAATCCACAGGCATTTCAGAATATTTTTATTACTTTTCTCTCCAAAAAAAGCCTGTACCCAAAGCAGTCAATCTTCTTTCCCCCAATGTTGCAGCTCTAGCCAACACTAGTGAATGTGAAGTGCTATTTGCAATGTTACTTTGACTTGCATTTTCCTAATGGATCTTGATTCTAAGTTTTAAATAAACACCATTTCTGTGTTTCTCCTTCACATGTGGAAAGACACATGTATACACTCGAGTTTCTGTGGATATTTTTAATAAAGTAATACCATATATGCCTTTTTGATCTAAATTCTTTCACTTAAGATGTTTGCAATTTCAAGTTATATTGTAGCTTGTATAAGTATCTTAGTTTATTACTCCTTATTGTGACTGATTTCCATCTAATACGTTTATTTTTATTTTTCTGCAGTAAAATACTACAAGACTTTCAAGCTTGTTGTCTTTTCTCCATCTGTGCCCGAAGGTGCTGTTTGATGACACTTTTTTTTCCTCAACTTTTAAACTCCATAGTAAACAATTTCTTTACCAGGTCATGAGCATCAGCAGGATCATAAAATTAAGGGGCACAAAGTCATACAGGTTTTGGTAAGGGATCAGCCCTCAGCAGGAGTGGATCAGCTGAAGATAGTGGGGATGCTTTAATATTGTGGCTTCTGATATCTGTCCATCTGGCAAAGTATGTAACATGAAGGAAAAACTTCATATGCCATGCGAAATCCATCTCAATAAGTGTACACCCACCCTGAACCCTTCTCTTCCTAGCGGGAAGGGAAGGCAGTCTTGAGGTTTCAGCCACCCAAAACTTCTTAGCAGAAATCTCACTCTGAACTTCGCTCACCCACATCCCAGAAGAGAGAGGACGCTGATCTCGCTGCATGCTGGGAGCAGGTGATTGCCAAGACATTAATGAATCCAACAGCGAATTAACTGCTCTCCATTGTTGCAGTTCAACTCAAGCTGTTGCCCTTGAGTTGTGTTTGCCCACTGAGGAGTCCCAGAGCAGCTGCAGAGGAAAGGCTCGATGTATATTCCCAACAGGTCAGCCCCAGACCTCTATAAATGTCTATCACAGGAAAATGAATTGTGAGAGATCAGAAGATTTTGACTCTTTCATGAGGCCACAGATATGCGACAGGCAACTCTCAGAATAATAGGTCCGTTTTCTGGTGAATGGAGACCAACAGCCAGTTTTAGCAAGAGCTTTCTTTGCAGCCCAGGTGCTAGTATGGAGAGCAGCGAGGGCCACACCAAAACCAGAAATCTACGCCTCTCTGTGAGAGTTGCTGGAAAGTACTTTATTTACCATCACAATTTTCAAAAAAACAGCCCCAGAATCAGGATATACCTACACCTTAAAAACATATTACAGAATATTGTACATATTTTCATTACCATTTTGAGGGCAATTATGTAATGACCTATCATAGCACCTTTTCTATGTGTGTCTAAGTTTGCACAATGCTACTTGTATTGCCAGAGTAGAAATAACTTCAGAGGTTATCACAAAACCTGAGGGATTTAGCATGATGCCTCCAGTACTGAAAGAAAACCGAAAACATGACCAGAAACCCTGGGATGCCTAAATTCCTTAAGTGAGATGATGTGTTTGGAAAATTACTTATGGTAAACAATAGATAATGCTAAGTGTTAATCCTCTGCTTTTGATGAGCAGGACAGAAAGCAATAATTTTTAGGGAGAAAGTATAGGGACACATTCCTATTATGATACAATATAGCATAACAATAGACCTACCTAAATATCTGTTTAAATAAAAATCCTTATTGTAGAAGAAGTTATGTTTAGAAACGTATTCATTCACTAACTAGGGGTTTTCATTTTTATCTTACAACACATGGATGCTTGGGGAGGGGAGTTGCAAGCAATTTATTAACTGTTATAAATCCCTGAAGCTTGTGAGTAATCTACTTCATACACAAACCCCTCCTTTAGAAATATTATATTTTGGGGTCACTCATAAGTGACTTCATTCTCGGTCACCTGACTTTGAGATGACTGATCGGGAAAGAAAGATGCAGAGCTGCTTGTTCTGTGGGAACTGAGCTGATGGTCTCCATAAGGGATATGTTTTAGAGACAGGAGACACTTAGTTCCTCAGAAGCCGCTGGGCTATGCTCCCTCACTTATGCCCACAGAGGCTTTATTTTTCTCAGCAAGATATCTGCACAAGAACCACTGAACAGAAATGTCCTCTCGCCTCTGTCAAGTCTCTGTTACATCCTTTAGGTCCCACACAGTACCGTCTTTAAAGAATCTTTTAAAAACTCTGCTCCATGGATGTACTTGACAGACCTTCATAATTCTTCAAACCTTGACTGAGTGCACATTTACACAAGGTGTTGCCCTAGAGTTTAGAACACAATTGAGAAGCCCAGCTAGGACCTGGAGGAGCGCATATTCAAGAAGAAACGAGGGGCTTTGACAAGTATTAAGTGCTCCATTCCCAGAGCTGCACAAGGAAACACTAAGGGAAAATAATGATAATTTGTAGATTACATAGAATTGTTACCAAGTTTCCTGCACATATTGAGTTCATCTTCCCATTAGATTGTAAGTTGGTTGAAGGACAGTGTCGGAGACCAGCTCCAACAGGGAATCTCAGGAGATGAACGGATGGTGAGGAGTCGGCGAAAGAGGGGGTGGGGAAACAACACAGACACCAAAGTGAAGGTGTTGATCCCAATCTTTACTTGTGAAGTTGATCATATATACTTTTTATTTTGGCAGGCTTACAGTACTTTGTGGTTACAAAACAGGAATCATTATTATAACAAAAGAAAATATTACGTAGCTACAATTAGAATAGAAGAATTTATCTTAGCTTATGCATAAGCAAGCATTTGTACTTTCAGTTCGAGTTTTGCTTTGAGCTGTTTCTGCTTAGTTAACTTTTAATAATAGTTACAAATGTCCCAAACTATTGGCCTATACCTTGACTATTCTTTCTTGACTTACTGACTGGAACCGGTGCCATGGTTTTGGCAAGTAGTTGATTTGTTATTGCTTGTAACCAAACAAAAGTAGGAGCACAAACCATTGTGCACAGGAACAAGAAAAAGTTGCCCAGTACTAAGCACTAATCTATCTTCTTAACATTAATTTTCCTTCTCTAGATTTTAATTTAATTTCTCAAAAACTTCCTTGATAGGAATACAGGGAGTTTTTCTTTAGACATTAACAATTTACACTCCACAGCTGAATCATTGCATTTAGAGCAAACAGATCTATGCTTTAGAAGTAGTTGCATTAATTGGGAAAGTCATGATTTTTCCTTTATATTTAATGGTCATATGAGAAATCAAAACTATACTTACTAAAGGAATACAAAAACAAATCAGCCCATTCGCAGAAACATACTGCGCTACTCCAGAGGATGGACACATTGCGCCATTCACCTCAGTAGGGCGTTGGCATTGCCTGAGTGAGGAGAGGGGCACAGCAGGACAGGGATTAGATCTTATCCTCTTTGAGTTTCTTAGTAGATCTGGCTTAGGACTAAATTAGACCCTGTATAGGAACAAAATTGGTTTGAATTATAACTAACCATACCAAGAATAGAAATTTTAAAATCCTAAATGGAACAGAGAATTTTTTATTTTGAAGAATTTTATAAATAGAAGGCTCTGACATATCGTAAGAGGTAATAATTTGTCTTCCTTTTCCCCTTTATGCTAGAAGAAGCACAGGTGAAATAAAAAGAACTGAAAGAGCTGGCACAGTGGTGCACGCCTGTAACCCAGCAGCTCAGGAGGCTGAGGGAGGAGGATAGTGAGTTCAAAGACAGCCTCAGCAAAAACAAGGCACCAAGAAACTCAGTGATACCGTGTCTCTTAATAAAATATAAAATAGGGCTGGGGATGTGGCTAAGTGGTCAAGCCCCTGAGTTCAATCTCCGGTAACTGCCCCTCTACACCCCGGCCCCCCAAAAACAGAACTGAAAGAGATGTTAAATGCTGAATTGAGTGCTGAATTTCCAAGACAGGAGGGAGGCTTCTTCCTGGTGAATTTTTAAAGATTTTAAACCTACCAGTTAGGGGTAAGGGCATCCCTGCATGTTAGGTGAAAGAGCCCAGCCTCCCCCAAAGTGTGTCCTTGGACCAGCATCACTGGGAACACTTGGAACTCACTGACTGAGGCCACCTGTTCTGAACAATGACCTCTGATCTTTCCCTCAGCTCCAAGCACCCACACCACATGGAAGGATATGAGGACAACTCTGGGCCAGGCCAGATAGCTCATAGATTTTACAGTAATAAATTCACATTGCCACAAGCACCTGAAATCATTCAGATATTTTTTCTGAATATATTGACCTTGTACTGTGTGTGTGTGTGTGTGTGTGTGTGTGTGTGTGTGTGTGTGTGTGTTTTAAGCAATTTACTGGGCAACATGAAAATAGGATTTAAAAATTTTAATCATTTCTTGTGCTATTGAAATCAATTAGGAATCATTGTTACACTGATGTGCATAAGGGTTTTCATGATCACATCATTCTTCCTTGTTTTTGTCATGCCCATTTTTTTTTTCGTTTGAGGAAATGAATCCCTAATGTTAGTCAGAAAAACATTTCATTTATTGCAAAAGCAAAAAGCAAAAAAAAAAGTTCTTCTTTTAAGACTCTAGACTTATTTATTTTATTTTGTTTATATTTAGATTTTAAAATTAGTTGTGCTTAACTGAAGCACCGACTTTCTTTTGAAATTTAAATACTTTAAGCTTCTTAAGGCCCTGAGATTTGGAATTTTAATGAAAGCTCTGTTGGCCCATTAATCATGTGCAATGAATTATTAGAACCAAAGACAAGAATGTCTGGGCATTGAAGATAATAAGACAGTTTACTAATATATGGTATTATCATCAGGTAACAAAGTATCACTACAAATAAGAGTTATTACATGATAAATTTTCTGAGTCAATTTCTTGTTTGTTTTTTAAATCATAATTGTTAATACATATTAAATGTACAAATTAATGTACATTATTCAAATTAAAGGGATTCATTTATGTTTTCCTACTTGCATTAATATATTGTGCATTAATTTCAATTCTTTTTTCTGTAAAATGGGGATAATAGGTTATCTTACAGGTTGTTGTGTAAACCAAATAATTTAATGCATGTAAAAGTCTTATAGGCATTTAATAAGTGTTAGGTATTTTTATCTAATATGTGTCTCTATTCGTTACTCAATTTGAAAAATCCTGATTTGATTCAGGTATGTAAAAATTCAACTCTTCAAAGAAATTCACTGAGTTTTGATAGAATGAATTATTTGAAATTCAATCTAATTTTTTAAGAAAACATGCCACTTTTAAACTACATTAAAAAAAATTTTTTAAAGTCAGGCATTTATGTGTATTGAAGCAATCTAAGAAGACACACACTCAAATTAGTTTTCTATGAAATATGCCCTAGATGATTATGATGATTATGGTTATTATTATTGCAGAGAAGAGGGTTTACTATTAAGGTGATCTAATTCCTATGCTGCATTATATAAATTCTAAGGAGCAAGTACATATTGTGTCACAAAGTGTCATTCATGAGTTATGATTGTTAATAATGGATTCTAATCGTGACCATGATGATGATTCAATCTAATGCCCTACATTAAAAAAGAGCATAGAGGATAAGGAAAATTATTTGGGTATCATCCTTCACCCTACCCCACACCCGTGACCTACAAGAAATTAGCCAGTAAAACCAAGGAAAAACTTATATGTAGATAAAATTATATAAACATACATTGGGAGATTTTTTAATGCCCCATGAAATTGTCCCTCCTGAACTGACCTTTATATTTAAGACCTTTACAATAGCAGTATGCACAACTTCAGAGATTGTATTTTTAAATCCCTGAACATTTACGTTTAGTTTTCCCTTTTACACATCCACAGACCATGTAACAATTTCCCATAGTAAAATCTGCTGGAACTGCCTACTATGTGGAATTTTATTTCTTTTTCTGAAAACATCTAGATATCTACCTAGAAAAGAGATTGTCATATTGATCTTTTTGATACGAGGAGTTAAAAGAAAGTACATGTCACTGATTTCTAAATGACTTGAAGTTCATCCAGGTAGTTGATAGAGAAAACAGAGAACGTAAGAAATGTCAAGTACATGTAGCTTTCAGCTCCATTTCAAAGTTGATTTATTGTAAATCAATGCTAATAAGGTAAACTCTTGTTTAGGGAAATTATTTAGAGAAAGTGATACCTACAACTGACCTAGATAGTGTGGTGTTTTTAGTCATTTCTGGATAAACTTTTACTACAATTTTCGTGAACACCAAGTATCACAAGAATCCCTACATTCTCTATTTCTTTCTGTACTTTCTCTATTCTCCTGGGATATTTCATATTCACCCTTTGCTGTAACAGTTGCCTTCAAGACAATGACTCCCAAATCCACACCTGCAGTTCTAGGGTGTCTGTAAAGGGCATTTCCACATGATTATCCCACAGATTACTCACATTCAACATTACTCAAATCAAATCCACTAAAGCCTCCTCTACATCTGCTATTCCTCACATATTCCTGTTTTCCTGAGTGATCCCACCAGCTAGCCAGCCTGCCCAAACTGATTTGTTGTCTTTACCATGTCCTATTTAACTAGGACTTTAAAGTTTTCCATATCCTTCTCCATAAGGACTTCAGAGATTTTCTCCCACCTTCAACACAGCACGTCTTCAGATACAGACCACTTCATTTTGATCTTGTATTAGCACTCAGATCACTCTTTTGAACTAAACAGGTGTGTCTAAAACCTGGGGAACAAGGTTTCACAGTTATGGACCCCTGCTCCTTGGAGTCACATGCACAATTTCATGAGTGGGTCTATCTGCGTGTTCTAGACCTAGAGATCTGATGATTTTCTAAAACCCAGTCTATCTAACTCCAGATGTCCCTGTTTTCAATCTGCACTTACCTGAAAGAGATTTATTGGTCCCCTATTGTTGATACTCTGCAATCATTGATGTCCATGCTCATACCCATGTCTGGCTTCCAGAGATACACCTGGGCTCTCTCACCCATAGCATGGTGGGGGGTGGGACGTTTTCTGAGGTTTATATTGCCAAGTACCTTGCTTAGAAATCAGGCCTGACACAACTTCACAGAGCCTAGTCCCGGCCCCTTTGGCTGATACCCTGCCACCTCCCCTGAAGTAGCAGGCTCCTCCGAATGACCCAGGGCTTGGCAGCATCCACTGGTACTATCCCACCAGCCCCTTGAAGCCTAGCTTGAGTCTCCATAGAAACAGGGTACATCTCTATTGAAATGGGCTCCCTCCTTCCGCCCCAGTTTGATGCAGCTCTTAGAGAAGCTCAATAGTGAGGGTCTTTCCATTTATAGCAATTAGGAAAACCAAGTGTTCTGAGCTTGCTGAGCCTTAGATGGCAGATCCTGCTATATTCTTTGAGATTTCTGCCATCAATGTTGCCTGAGATGCCAACTTGCCATCCAACTAACTATAAGACAGTGTTCTCAGTCAAGACCAATCCCACAACCAATAACATACACACAAACACACACACACACACACACACACACACACACATACACACACACACACACATGCACACGCCCACCCATCATGGTGAGCAAGGCTTTGTATCTGTGATACAGACCGAATGCACCCAACAATCACATTCACTGCTTCAAACAGATCGTGATTAGGAAACAACTGATGTCACTTGTAAAATGTGATATTTCCTAGACTATCACTGTGGTAAATAAGAAGTAGAGAAATGCAAAAAATGGGAGAAAATACTTAACCTCTTAGAGACCTATAAAAATATTTAGATGTGGTTCTAACCAATTCTGAGTTAAAAATCATCTTGAAAAAATGCTTTCACTTCTATTTACCAATCTACTTACTTACTTACTTACTTACTTACGTACTTACTGCAGTACTGGGGATTGAACCCAGTGGCACTCTACCATGAAGCTATATCCCCAGCCCTTTCAATTATTTGGGGCGGGGGCCTTTCAGAGTTTCAAATTTATGATCCTCCTGCCTTAGTCTCCCAAGTACCTGGGATTACAGGCAGGTACCACTCTTCCCCATTAATTACTTATTTTTAAAATAAGGCTATTTTTAAAAATTGAACTATAATTTGTACTCAAAGAATGCACAGATCTAAAGTGTACAGGTTTATAATATTTTACATATATATGAACTACCAAAACACAGGATAAAAAACATTTCCATCACTTTAGAAAATTCCTTCATGCTTCAACTGATATCACACCTGAGCTCAAAAAAAAAAGACCACCATTATTACTTGACCATTATAGCTCTTTTGCTAATTTTTGAAGTTTATTTAAAGGAAATGTACAGTATATATTTTGTATCTGGCTTCTTTCACCCAGAAAATTTGTTTTAGATTTGTCAATGTTATTAATGTTCCAGTATTTGTGTTTCTAAGGTAACTGAATCATTCCACTGCATGATAAACCATGATTTGTCTTCTGTCCTTCTGCTGAAGGCATAATATTTGTTTGAGATATTATGAATTTTTACACAAGAATTTTTGTGAACTGTGTATTAATTTCCTTGGAAATATGCTAGGAATGGGATTGTTTTGAATAGAATAACTACATATTTAACTAAATTAGAAATTACTAAATATTTTTGAAAAGCAAGTGTATAGACTTCAAATTTCACCTTGAGTATCTATCGAAATAGCTAAAAAGCATGTTGTTTTCACGAAAGATGGCGGCGAAGGGAGTGCATCACCCCAGTGCGCCGCATCACTGAGCCAGTGAAAGAAGATATGAAACGGCTGAAGGATATCTTGTTGGGAATTTTCAGTGAAATTGAGGCGCTACAGAATCTAATAGATAGGTTTCCATTGTGCGAGGTTCGGCAGTGGGAGCTCCATTTCTCCGCACAGAGGGTCGCATAGCCTGATAGCTCCGCGGCGGGTTGTCTGCGGCGCGCGCTGGGGATCGGCAGGGAGCCGGAGCGGGAGAACAGCGAGGAGAGGGAGAACAGCGATACGGATTCGGAGGGCTCCTGCCAGCGATACATCAGCAGCGCTTGGTGCGGAGTTCCGGCTTGAGACAGAGGAGAGAAGCTGCGGTTCCAGTCACCGGTCTGACCACGGAGGACGGCGGCCTCCATCTTGGAGAGATGATGTAATCATCCCATTGTTCTGCTGATCTCAGCTCATTCAGCTACGGAACAGGTGAATTCAGGCTGGTATTTGCCTTCATCTAGCAGACAGATTTCTTCTTCAGGATCGGGACTAGGGATCCTGTGGAGAATACTCTTGAAGGCTCGTGCCTGGCAAGGCGTGCGCCGGGCACTGAGCAGCGGGACTTGGGTTCCCGGGACTTGGGTTCCCGGGGCTAACCGGGCCAAGTCTGAGGAATCTGCGGAGACTGCCTGTGAAGGCGAGCTCCGAGTGGAGCGTGCGCTGAGCTTGGGGCGACTGGGTACTGACTCCCGAGACAGTTTTGGCCTGGGGCTGGGGAACCCGGGGGTCGCTCGCTGGGGCCAGCTCCCAGCGGAGAGAGTGTATCCGGATCGGAAAGGCGGGGTTCTTGCTACCTAAGCTGCTTTGGCCCAAGGCTAGGGAACCGGCGGTGACTGCTTCTCGGCCAGGGTCCTGCTGGGCGCTGTGGGGGCAGAGTGGAGCTTCCACCTGCGCCCAGAGCAGGCCAAGTGACCCGCCGGCGTGGTACCATGAAACCCCAAATGCAGCTGGTGCTGAAGAGAGAAGCCGCCCATGCTTAGAATAGGACCAGCGACCCACTGGCAAGACAGGCCAGGTAGCTTGCCAACGTGGTGGACACGTAACACTGAGGCAGTCGCGTCACACTGGTTGGAGTGGGGGTGGAGCAGGGTCGCCGCCCGGGTCCTGAGGGGGCTCAGCGACCCGTTGGAGAGGTAGTCAGGTACCCCCATTGGGAGTGGGGGCTGTGCAGAACTGCGACCCACCGGCCTAGAGGTCTGCCAGCGTGGTAGACACGTCACACCAATTGGAGTGGGGGCACAGCAGAGCCGCCACCCACATCCAGATCAGGACCAACGACCCCAGGGTGTGGTAGTTACGTTACCACAATTGGAGTGGGGTCAGAGCAGAACAGCCACCAGTGCCTGCAGTGGGGGCAGACCTGCGACCAATTAGCGTGGTAGACAGACCACCCTAATTAGGGGAGGAGCACAGCCACTACCCGCCCTGCAAGGGAGACTTCCCAACTATACAAGAGCTATATAAATAAATAGGAGGTAAATTTCAAAACACAACAGTTGCACCAAGCAGGAAGAAACGCGAGCAGTATGAAAAGACAAGGAAAGAAAGGTCCACAAGCAATGCAGGTCAACTCAACTTTAGAAGAGGTAATAGCTGCAACAGACGGAATGTCAGATAAAGAGTACAGGATATATATGCTTCAGATGATCTGGAGTCTCAAGGAAGACATGAGACAGCAAAATCAGACAATGAAAGATCACATTGACAAACAAATCCAGGAAGTAAAAGATCAATTTCACAGGGAGATAGAGGTAATAAAAAACAAACAAATTGAAATCCTGGAAATGCAGGAATCATTAAACCAACTTAAAAACTCAATTGAGAATACTAACAGCAGATTAGATCACTTAGAAGAGAGAACATCAGACAATGAAGACAAAGTATTTCAACTGGAAAAGAACATAGACAGCTCAGCAAGTCTGCTAAGAAACCATGAGCAGAACATCCAAGAATTATGGGACAATATCAAAAGACCAAATTTAAGAGTCATTGGGATACAGGAAGGCACAGAGCTCCAAACTAAAGGAATAAACAGACTATTCAGTGAGATTATACAAGAAAACTTCCCAGACTTGAAGAATGAGACAGAATCACAAATCCTAGAAGCCTACAGGATGCCGAATGTGCAAAATCATAAGAGATCCACACCTAGACACATTATAATGAAGATGTCCAACATACAGAATAAGGAAAGAATTTTAAAAGCTGCAAGAGAAAGAAAGCAGATTACATTTAGGGGCAAACCAATCAGGATAACAGCTGATCTCTCAACACAGACCCTGAAAGCTAGAAGATCCTGGAATAACATATTTCAAACACTGAAAGAAAATGGGTTCCAACCAAGAATCGTGTATCCGGCGAAATTAAGCTTCAGGATAGAAGATGAAATTAAAACCTTCCATGATAAACAAAAGTTAAAAGAATTCGCAGCTAGAAAACCATCTCTTCAAAAAATCCTTGGCAAAACATTACAGGAAGAGGAAATGGAAAATAACACTGAAAACCAACAATGGGAGATAGGACAGTAAAGGAGGAAAAATAGTCAAAGAGGATAACAAATCAGGTTTAGAAACATCAATAAACAAATATGGCTAGAAGAACAAATCATATCTCAATAATAACCCTAAATGTTAATGGCTTAAATTCACCAATTAAGAGACACAGGCTAGTAGAATGGATCACAAAAGAAGACCCAACAATATGCTGCCTACAGGAGATGCATCTGATAGAAAAAATATTCATAGACTGAAGGTGAAAGGTTGGGAAAAATCATACCACTCATATGGAATGCGGAAACAAGCAGGAGTGTCCATACTCATATCTAATAAAATAGATTTCAAACCAAAGTTAATCAAAAGGGATAAAGAAGGACACTTCATACTGCTCAAGGGAACCATACACCAACAAGACATAACAATCATAAATATATATGCCCCAAATAATGGTGCGGCTGTGTTTATCAAGCAAACTCTCCTCAAGTTCAAGAGTCTAATAGACCACCATACAATAATCATGGGAGACTTCAACACACCTCTCTCACCACTGGACAGATCTTACAAACAGAAGTTAAATAAAGAAACTATAGAACTCAATAACACAATTAACAACCTAGACTTAATTGACATATATAGACTATACCACCCCAAATCAAGTAGTTACACTTTTTTCTCAGCAGCACATGGAACCTTCTCAAAAATAGACCATATATTATGTCACAGGGCAACTCTTAGACAATATAAAGGGGTAGAGATAATACCATGCATCTTATCTGATCATAATGGAATAAAACTGAAAATCAACGATAAAAGAATGAAGGAAAAATCAAGCATCACTTGGAGAATGAACAATAGGTTGCTGAATGATCAATGGGTTTTAGAAGACATCAAGGAGGAAATTAAAAAATTCCTAGAGTTAAATGAAAACACAGACACAACATATCGGAATCTATGGGACACACTGAAAGCAGTTCTAAGAGGAAAATTCATTGCTTGGAGTTCATTCCTCAAAAAAAAAAAAAACCAACGAATAAATGATCTCATACTTCATCTCAAAATCCTAGAAAAAGAAGAGCAAAACAACAGCAAAAGAAGTAGAAGGCAAGAAATAATTAAAATCAGAGCTGAAATAAATAAAATTGAAACAAAAGAAACAATTGAAAAAATTGACAGGACTAAAAGTTGGTTCTTTGAAAAAATAAATAAAATTGACAGACCCTTAGCCATGCTAACGAAGAGAAGAAGAGAGAGAACTCAAATTACTAACATACGGGATGAAAAAGGTAATATCACAACAGACACTTCAGAAATACAGAAGATAATCAGAAATTATTTTGAATCCTTATACTCCAATAAAATAGAAGATAGTGAAGGCATAGATAAATTCCTTAAGTCTTATGACCTGCCCAGATTGAGTCAGGAGGATATAGACAACCTAAACAGACCAATAACAATAGAGGAAATAGAAGAAACCATCAAAAGATTACCAACTAAGAAAAGCCCAGGACCGGATGAGTATACAGCAGAGTTTTACAAAACCTTTAAAGAGGAACTAACACCAATACTTTTCAAGCTATTTCAGGAAATAGAAAAAGAGGGAGAACTTCCAAATTCATTCTACGAGGCCAACATCACCCTGATTCCGAAACCAGACAAAGACACTTCAAAGAAAGAAAACTACAGACCAATATCTCTAATGAACCTTGATGCAAAAATCCTCAATAAAATTCTGGCGAATCGGATTCAAATACATATCAAAAAAATTATACATCATGATCAAGTAGGATTCATCCCTGGGATGCAAGGCTGGTTCAATATACGGAAATCAATAAATGTTATTCACCACATCAATAGACTTAAAAATAAGAACCATATGATCATCTCGATAGATGCAGAAAAAGCATTCGACAAAGTACAGCATCCCTTTATGTTCAAAACTCTAGAAAAATTAGGGATAACTGGAACATACCTCAACATTGTAAAAGCAATCTACGATAAGCCACAGGCCAGCATCATTCTGAATGGAGAAAAATTGAAGGCATCCCCTCTAAGATCTGGTACAAGACAGGGATGCCCTCTCTCACCACTTCTGTTCAACATAGTCCTCGAAGCACTGGCCAGAGCAATTAGACAGACAAAAGAAATTAAAGGCATAAAAATAGGAAAAGAAGAACTTAAATTATCACTATTTGCAGATGATATGATCCTATACCTAGCAGACCCAAAAGGGTCTACAAAGAAGCTATTAGAGCTAATAAATGAATTCAGCAAAGTGGCAGGATATAAAATCAACACGCATAAATCAAAGGCATTCCTGTATATCAGTGACAAATCCTCTGAAACGGAAATGAGGACAACTACTCCATTCACAATATCCCCCCAAAAAATAAAATACTTGGGAATCAACCTAACAAAAGAGGTGAAAGATTTATATAATGAAAATTATAGAACCCTAAAGAAAGATATAGAAGAAGACCTTAGAAGATGGAAAAATATACCCTGCTCATGGATAGGTAGAACTAAGATCATCAAAATGGCGATATTACCAAAAGTTCTCTATAAGTTCAATGCAATGCCAATCAAAATCCCAATGGAACTTCTTGTAGAAATAGATAAAAGAATCATGAAATTCATATGGAATAATAAAAGACCCAGAATAGCAAAAACAATGCTAAGCAGGAAGAGTGAATCAGGCGGTATAGCGATACCAGACTTCAAACTATACTACAGAGCAATAGTAACAAAAACAGCATGGTACTGGTACCAAAACAGGCGAGTGGACCAATGGTACAGAATAGAGGACACAGAAACCAATCCACAAAACTACAACTATCTTATATTTGATAAAGGGGCTAAAAGCATGCAATGGAGGAAGGATAGCATCTTCAACAAATGGTGCTGGGAAAACTGGAAATCCATTTGCATCAAAATGAATCTGAACCCCTATCTCTCGCCATGCACAAAAGTTAACTCAAAATGGATTAAGGAGCTTGATATTAAATCAGAGACATGGCATCTGATAGAAGAAAAAGTTGGTTATGATCTACATACTGTGGGATCGGGCCCCAAATTCCTCAATAGGACACCCATAGCGCAAGAGTTAATAACTAGAATCAACAAATGGGACTTACTCAAACTAAAAAGTTTTTTCTCAGCAAAAGAAACAATAAGAGAGATAAACAGGGAGCCTACATCCTGGGAACAAATCTTTAATCCACACACTTCAGATAGAGCCCTAATAACCAGAATATACCAAGAACTCAAAAAATTAGACAATAAGATAACAAATAACGCAATCAATAAATGGGCCAAGGACCTGAACAGACAGTTCTCAGAGGAGGACATACAATCAATCAATAAGTACATGAAAAAAATGCTCACCATCGCTAGCAGTTAGAGAAATGCAAATCAAAACTACCCTAAGATACCACCTCACTCCAGTAAGATTGGCAGCCATTAGGAAGTCAAACAACAATAAGTGCTGGAGAGGATGCGGGGAAAAGGGCACTCTTGTTCATTGCTGGTGGGACTGCAAATTGGTGCAGCCAATTTGGAAAGCAGTATGGAGATTTCTTGGAAAGCTGGGAATGGAACCACCATTTGACCCAGCTATTCCCCTTCTCGGTCTATTCCCTAAAGACCTAATAAGAGCATGTTACAGAGACACTGCTACAACGATGTTCATAGCAGCACAATTCACTATAGCAAGATTATGGAATCAGCCTAGATGCCCTTCAATAGATGAATGGATAAAAAAAATGTGGCATTTATACACAATGGAGTATTACTCTGCATTAAGGAACGACAAAATCATAGAATTTGGAGGGAAATGGATGGCATTAGAGCAGATTATGCTAAGTGAAGCTAGTCAATCGTTAAAAAACAAATACCAAATGACCCCTTTGATATAAGGGGAGTAAACAAGGACAGGGCAAGGACGAAGAGCTTGAGAAGAAGATTTACATTAAACAGGGATGAGAAAAGGGGAGGGGAGGGGAGGGGAGGGGAGGGGGGATAGTAGAGAATAGGACAGACAGCAGAATACATCAGACACTAGAAAGGCAATATGTCAATCAATGGAAGGGTAACTGATGTGAAACAGCAATCTGTATATGGGGTAAAGTTGGGAGTTCATAACCCACTTGAATCAAACTGTGAAAGATGATGTATTAAGAACTGTGTAATGTTTTGAACGACCAACAATAAAAAAAAAAAAGCATGTTGTTTTCATCATTATAATAACCAAAAAGAGCAAAATAAAATGCAAATTAATGACTTTCCTTGACTTTATTAGGGATGAAGATTATAAGGCAAACAACTAACCGAAGTCTGGGGAGAGATAAGCAACCAAAATAATCCAGGCATTTTTTTAACTATGGGAGAACCCACTAGATAAATAGGAGTTTATTAAAAAAAAAACTCAAATAAAAAATAGTTATGGATTGCTAAAGACTAAGTATAGACTGGTTTAAGAGCATAAAGACCCAGAGGGCTATAGGCATAAGATGTTTGTATTTTTTCTTTTTCTCCATGGATTCTACCAAACGCTCCCAGGAAGATAGGGAAGTGTTCTGAGAAAGTGTCTTTAATGGTATCATTTCTTGGATAGGTGGAGAGACAAAAAATAGCAACAGCAGCCAAAACTCCTCCCATACCCATTTCCTGATTTTTTGCATAGAACAAAAGCTGTAATCTTCAGGGGCAAGAGTAACAGAAACTGTTACATTAGGACACTCAACGGAAAACCTTTGTAGCTAAGGAAAGGAACAGGCCGAAATGTCTAATGTCGGGAGGAATAAGAACTAGGCTCAGCCATATTGCTAGAAAGTGAGTCACTGTGAAGGCCACATTTCTGTGACTGAATTTACAGTACCTAAGGCAGGGCTTCGTGGAAACATCAGAAATCCCTTCTCTGTTTCCCACTAGACCACTAACATGCATTGACTGAAAATAACAGTAGAATACAGCTGAGAATTCTTCAAGAAATAGATTATCTCTGGAGAACAGCGAAAATAAAATACACAAAATCAAGCAGGGAACAATATTAACTAAGTGAACTCAGCCATATAGAATAAGGATAACATTACAGTCAATTGAGATCAATCCCAGAATGCAAGGCTGGGTCAATATTCAAAAATTCAATAAACCGAATTTCCATAGTAACAGACTAAATAAGAAAAAATATATATCATTTCAATAGATGCAGAGTAAATAAAAAAAATTAATATCTATTTATGATAAAAAGTATAACTAAATAAAACTAGGCGCAAAGTCCAGTTGTAGAGTGCATGCTTAGTATGCATAAGGCTCTGAATTCAAAACCCAGCACACCTACACCAAAAAAAAAAAAAAAAACTACTAGTAAAAAATAGATAGTCATTTTCAAACTTGATATAAGGCATTGAGTAAATGTAATTTGCCAGACACATAGCTTATATTATCTCAAAACATTTTTTCAGCAGTTGTGAAATAGACATTATTAATATCCTAAGCAAGGAACAAACTGAGGAATAGAGATGAGCTGACTATTTTACAAACAACATGTAGTAAACAACAGATGGATTTCAATCCACATCTATCTGAACCAAGAGCCTTCTGTTTTACCATAATGTTTTTCATTTAAGATTGAAAAAGTAAAATAAATTTTAGTTCAAAACAATGGATCACGGATTAGCATGGGTAACATGATAGAAATTCATTAATTGTATCAATCATTTTTTTTCAGGAAATGTAATGTTTGGTGAGGTAAATCTTATAATACAAAAGAAGAAAAATACCTAAGTATATATCATTTGTCAAAATTTCTTGTATCTTATAAAACTTAAAAAATAAAAGTTTCTACTGAAATAAATAGATCAATGTATTTAAAAGCAGGTGACATAATTTTACTTTTAAGAAATAATCAGAGATGATCACAGATACATATGTATGAAAGCTTCTATTCCAATATTTATGATAGTAAATGGAATGGAAGGTTTCTATGTTCAATAAAAAGGGAGATATTAACTTAATTTCATGTTAGGAAATTAAGATTACAAGGCAAACAATTAAAGAGAGTACAACAATATTGAGAAATTTTGCTTTGTATATTTTAAAGATAGATAGAGGTAGAATGGGATGAATGCAAAGAGAGCTTTGATTTTGTGACCTGTTCTATTCTTCTAAATAACTTTCTGCATTTTCCTCATTTTTCCACAATGAAAACTTATTACTTGAAATAACAGACATACAAAAAAGAATTCATCACAGTGAAGCACAGTGTTAGGAGGGAGATACTGCAGATTCAATGAGACACAGGGGTTGATAGCTGGTTGTGCATTTTGACCAAGTCTCCATTTATTCTTACAAAAGAGCACTCATGCAAAAGTCTGTGAGAAGTTATGCTCTCTCTAAAGTCACTCCTATACGTCTCTTTCCAGAGTCCAGGCATCTCTGTATACAATATTATTTGCCATGTTGCTGCAGATTAACAAGCCTGTTTGGGGTGCTCTCATTCCATTCTCGTCATGATCTCTTTTTCTCTGTTTTAAAGCTATGATACCATTGGAAATGAGCAATCAATCATTTGTCACTGAATTCATCTTCTTGGAATTTTCCAACCACTCCAACCTACAGGGCTGGTTTCTTTTTGCTCTCTCTGGTCATTTACCAACCACTCTCCTGGGGAACATGCTCATAATAGTGGCCACCAGGGTCAGTCCTGCTCTCCTTGCTCTAATGTACTTTTTCCTTAGCAACTTGAGCTTATTGGACGTCTGCGAAACATCCACCACCCTCCAGTACTGCTGGTGAACTTTTTCTGGGAAAAGAAGGCCATTTCTAATGAGGGCGGCCTTTCCCAGATCTTCTTCTTGGTGACTAGTGCTGGCACAGAAGGCTTCTTACTGGCTGTGTGGCCAGTATGACTGCTGTGTGGCCACCTGCCGTCCTCCTCAGTACCCAGTCATCATGAGTGTAAAGGTCTGTGTTGGCCTGGTTACTGGGTCCTGGCTGTGTGGGATGGTGAATTTGGTCACACACAAGGTGCTGGCCATCACACTCACTCTGTGTGGGCTTCACCAGTTATGCCACTTTCTCTGTGACACCCCATTGCTCCTGCAGCTCTCTTGCTCAGACACCTCTGTCAACGAGTCTGCGCTCCACGTGGTCAGTGCCACCATGGGCCTGAGCCCCTGCCTCTTCACTGCAGGCTCCTATGCACTCATCATGGCGGCCATCCTGGCGATTCCCTCTGCCCAGGGTAGAAGGAAGGCCTTCTCCACCTGTGCGTCCCCCCTCACTGTCGTGGTGGTCTTCTATGGAACAGGCAACTTCCACTATGACAGGCTCAGAGAAGGCTGGACATAGACACCCTGGTCTCTGTGCTCTTCTGTGTGGTGAGCCCCCTGTTGAGCCCCCGTCATTCACAGCCTGAGAAGCAATGAGGTCCAGAGTGCCCTGAGGAAGCTGGCTGAAGGGTGTGCATCCCTTTGAACAATCAAAGTCTAGACCAATCTTCAAACTGAAGTATACAGTCATCTGAAAAAAGATGCCTCCAAGGGACTTGTAGGCACCTGGTTAGAGAGTCTGTACCTGGAGCTTCAACTCCAACTCCCACTTTTAAAATCTCTGAGACTCCTTTCTCTCCTCTCTTTTCACAAACACCCTTTTCCCACTTTCAGGTTCAAGTGTGTTAGAAACCTTGTGTGGGTGTTCAGCACCATCTCTGTCATTCTGTATTCTCCCCACACCAGAGGGAAATAAAGTACGAGAATCTCATTTCCCACACTCCCCTGCTTGCAGGCCTCCATTTTAGAAGGTTCTGTCAAGATCAGCCAAACACTAGGCAGAGAGGAAGAAAGGAAAGAAAGAAAGCGGGTTCTTTTGGATCCCATAGCAGCAGCAGCAAACCAGCCCTTTAGAGGCAGGAACTAATCTCCTTGGTGCCAGGAGCTGTGTGTGCAGGCTCCTAGACAGCTGTTTCTGAATGTGGGTCACAGTAGCATGGAATGAGCATCTCTTTCCAGGGATGTTAGGGTTTCCATATATGGGGTGGTGTCACCTGCCCTATTTTCCTTTTATTTTCCAGATCTCCCAACCATTTTATAACTTTTTTATGTGTCAACTTCCTCTACCCTAAGACATCAAGAGTCGTTCTTCATCTATACCTGACCACGGTGGCACTGACCACAATAGTGGTTTACATCAGAGATAATTCTAGATAACAGATCTGAGGAGGTAGGTTGGATGTGTGACCTGAGGGAATTGAATATGTTGATGATGTCACAGCCCATGGGAAAGGAGACATGATAATTCCTGGTGTGCAATGACCCAACAGAGACTTTAAATTATCGTGGCCTGAAATCAAATGTCTATGGAAAACTGAGCTTTGGAATAACACCATCGACCTTCAGGGTGGGAATGAACATTACAACATGACTACAGACTGCTGTTACTGACTGGAGTGTGAGACTTACAGAAAGAAAATGATAGGTTCAAGCATTATATTCCTCCTTCAAGTCAGGTTCAGATCATCAGAAATATTTTCTCTCTGGAAACTGATAAAGGTTAATATCAGAATAAAACATCCAATTCTCCAAATTGCAGAAGTACAAAGAAAATTATAAATCCACAATTTCTCCAGGTCTCTCTTATGTCAATTAGGAAATTAATGGGGGAATGATTGAGACCCTGTTAATTAGAATGGCAAAATACCAGTGGAATTAGACAAATCTCAGAGCCTTTAACCCTGAAATGTCCATTAACCCTCTTTGCTGTCAGAAGCAGCCCCTCCTCCTCCGAGGAGAGTAGCTTTTCCTAAATTGAAGACCCTATGGTGACTCTACCTGGGCAGTTGTCTTTTTTTTTTTAAGAGAGAGTGAGAGAGGAGAGGAGAGGAGAGGAGAGAGGGGGGAGATAGAGATAGATAGAGAGAGAGAGAGAGAGAGAGAGAGAGAGAGAGAGAGAGAGAATTTTTAATATTCATTTTCTATTTCTCAGTGGACACAACATTTTTGTTGGTATGTGGTGCTGAGGATCAAACCCAGGCCGTACGCGTGCCAGGCAAGCGCACTACTGTTTGAGCCACATCCCCAACCAAATTGTCTTTAAGATGATCATCCATTATCCCACATTGTCACCAGGCTCTTAATTGGGGTCTGATCCTAGAACGCCTGAGGTAAGTGTATAAAATATAGCCCAGGAGAGTATAAGGGTCACACCAAAATAAAAGGTAAATATTTTACTGTATTTTGTTAATAGTAGCCTTAAGAATATATAAGAGAATTTGTTTGAGTCTTCTAGACAAAAGAAGTCAGGACATATTGCTGGATCATCTTGAATGCAGTCACAGGGACGTAATCACCAGAAATGTTAGGGCCAAAGATTTTCCTGAGCCACGGGGAGTGGTATTAGACTCTCTTTGGTTGATGGACTGAAATCTGGACTCAGTGTTTGCTTAAGTTCAATGACCAATATGATCCTGGAATAATGGAGAGGATGGTGATCAGAAATAAATAAGGTGTTAGATGGCGTGTTATGTGACCCCTTCCCTGGCCTCACAGCTGGATCTGGAGGAGGGCCTGGAGCACCAGCCTTCGCCAAGGCCTCGTGGACATGCGTTCAGAAGGCAGCACCAGATCCTTGTGAAACCCGCAGCCGCTGTCCTTGGCAGCCTGGGAAGACATTAACAGATGGCATCATTGAAATGGGCTCTCTGATTTCAGTGAGAATAAGGGGACCCTGAAGTAGAAGAGGCCATGTGGTGAAGCAGTGATCAGAACATTTGAATCCGTAGAGATTTTTGACAGTGGTAAATGATCTTGGTATTTATAGATGGGAAAAAATGGGCACCCTCCTAGTATAGTGCCTGTCCCATGTAATGTGAAACTCTTCTTTTCACACTTCATTGGTGCATTGTCGTGGTCCATAATGGTGGCATTTGCTGAGACGTATTTGAACATGCACACAAAATAACCGAGAACTTTGGCCAATATCATTCCAATATTTCCCTTTTCCTCACCTCCTCCCCTGGTGCCTTGACTCTACTTATCTTCCTACAACTTTCATGATGAGACTCCCTTCCCAACTTTCCTTCCTTTTCCCCCTCTAGCTTTAACAGAGGAAAAACATAAGGCCCTTAACTTTCTGAGTTGCTTATTTTCCTTAATGTTCTGAAGAACCATCCATCTTCCAGCATGACATAATTTTGTTCTTCTTTATGGCTAAATGAAATTCCAGTGTGCATATACCAGATGTTCTTTATCCATTCGTCCACTGATGTCACCTCGGCTGGTTCATGGGCATATATGTGTCATTATAGTATGATGACTTCGATCCGCTGTGATAAATACAAAGCAGAGGTAGAGCTGGGTCGCAGGGTGGTCCATGGCTACTCCTGAGAATCCTCCATCCCGATTTCCGTCATGGTTGTGCTGATTTACATGCCCACCAACAGGGTGAGAGTGCTCCTTTCTCTCCAATTCTCTCCTTGTCACACTCATTTCTGTTTGTATTCTTGGTGGTTGCCTTTGTCACTTAAGTGAGATAAAATCTCAGGGTAGTCTTGACTTGCAAGTATTTTCATATATTTGTTGGCCACTCAAATATTTTCTTCTAAGACGTGTCTGTTTAGTTCATTTAGTTTCCCATTTGGTAATTGGGTTATTTGATAATTGGGTTATTTAATAATTGTGGGTTTCATGATGAGTTTTTTGAGTTCTTTATTAATATTCTGAATATTCATCCTCTTTTAGAAGAGCACCTCATAAATATTTTCTCCCTTTCCATAGGTTCTCTCTTCATATTCTAATTGTCTCCTTTGTTGTGCAGAACCTTCTTAATTTGATGCCATCCTATTAGCTGACTTTTGGTGTTATCTCCTGAGCTTTGGCATCCTATTGAGAAAGTCATTGCCTCTGCCTGTAGGTTGCAGTATTGACTTTGTTTTTTCCTAGAAACTGCATAATTTCTGGTCTAGTGCCTGGGTCTTTAATGCATTTTGAGTTGATTTTTTGCAGGGTAAGCAATAGTTCAGGTCTCATTCTTTGCATTTGGAAAGGAGTGTAGAAGGACTCTTTCAGAGAGTAGATGTTAAAGTCTGGGGTGCAGAAGAACTGTTGCAGAGAGCAGAAGTTGGAGAATGAGGTGCAGAAGGACTGTTAAACAAAGCAGAATTTGGAGACTGGGGTGCACAAGGATCATTGCAGAGAGCAGATTTTTCAGGCTGAGGTGCAGAAGGACTGTTGCAGAGAGCAGATGTTGGAGACTGGGGTTCAGAAAGACTTTTTCAGAGAACGGAGGTTGGAGGCAAGGGTGCAGAAGGATGGTTGCAGACAACAGAGGTTAGAGACTGGGGTGCAGAAGGACCATTGCAGAGGTCAGAGTTTGGGAACTTAGGTGCAGAAGGATTGTTACAGAGAACAGAATTTGAAGACTGGGGTGCAGAAGGACTGTTGCAGAGAGTAGAGTTTTGAGACTGGGGTTTATAAAGACTGTTGCAGAGAGCAGAGGATAAAGACTGGGGTGCAGAAGGCCTGTTACAGAGAGCAGAGGTTGGAGTCTGGGGTGCAGAAGGCCTGTTACACAGAGCAGAGGTTTGAGACTGTTGTGCAGAAGGACTGTTACAGAGAACATAGTTTGCAGACTTTGTTGCAGAAGGATCTTACAGAGAGCAGAGGTAGGAGACTGAGGTTCAGTAGGACTGTTAGAGAGAGCAGACAAAGGAGACTGGGGTGCAGGACGGTCATTGCAGAGAACAGAAATTTCAGAACGAGGTGCAGAAGGACTGTTGCAGAAAGCCGATTTTGAAGACGAGAGTGCAGAATGACTATTGCAGAGAGCAGAGGTAGGAGACTGGGGTGAAGAAGGATCATTGCAGAGAGCAGAGGTTGGAGACTATTGTCCAGAAGGATTGTTATGGAGACAGAGTTTGGAGACTTGGTTGCAGAAGGATCTTACAGAAAGCAGAGTTTGGAGACTGGGGTGCACAAGGACTGTAACAGAGAGCAGAGT
Organism: Ictidomys tridecemlineatus; assembly: GCF_052094955.1. Taxonomy (NCBI): domain Eukaryota; kingdom Metazoa; phylum Chordata; class Mammalia; order Rodentia; family Sciuridae; genus Ictidomys; species Ictidomys tridecemlineatus. The sequence goes on from NW_027522972.1 coordinate 50,748, forward strand.
TAGGAGACTGTGGTGCAAAAGGACTGATACAGAAAGCAGAGGTTGGAGACTAGGGTGCAGAAAGACCATTACAGAGTGCAGAAGTTGGAGACTGCGGTACTGAAAGACTGTTACAGAGAGTAGAGTTTGGAAATTGGGGAGCAGAAAGACTGTTTCAGAGAACAGAGTTTGGAGACTGGGTTGCAGCAGGAGCATTGAAGAAAGCAGTACTTGGAGACTGGGTTAGAGAAGGAATGTTACAGAGATTAGAGTTTGGAAACTGGGGTGTAGAAGAACCTTACAGAGAACAGAGTTTGGAGACTGATTTGCAGAAGTAGTGTTAAGGAGAGGAGATGATGGAGACTAGGGTGCAGAAGGATCTTGTAGAGAGCAGAGGTTGGAAACTGGGGTGCAGAAGGACGGTTGCAGAGAGCAGAGGTTGGAGACTGAGGTGCAGAAAAACTGTTACAGAGAGCAGAGGTTGGAGAGTGAGATGCAGATGGATCGTTGAAGAGAGCAGAAGTTGGAGACTGAAGTTGCAGAAGAATCATTGCAGAGAGCAGAGGTAGAGCCTGGGCTGAAGAAGGATCGTTACAGAGAGCAGATGTGGGAGACTTGGGTGCAGAAGAACTGTTACAGAGAGAACAGGTTGAATACTAAGGTGTAGAAGCAATGTTGCAGAAAGCAGAGGTTGGTGACTGGGGTGCAGAAGATCTGTTGCAGAGAGCAGAGTTTGGAGACTGAGACACAGAAGGACTGTTACACAAAGAAGACGTTGGAGACTTGGGTGAAGAATTATGATACAGAAAGCTGAGGTGGGAGACTGGGGTGCAGAAGGACCATTACAGAGAGCAGAGTCTAGAGACTGGGGTGCAAAGGCCTGCTACAAAGAGCAGAGGTTGGAGACTGGGTTGCAGAAGGACTGTTATAGAGAGCAGAGTTTTGAGGCTTGGTTGCAGAAGGATCTTACAGAGAGCAGAGGTGGGTGACTGAGGTGCAGGACGACAGTTACAGAGAGCAGTGGTTGGAGGCCGGGGTGCAGAAGGATCGTACAGAGAGCAGAGTTTTAAGACTGAGGTGCAGAAGTACTGTAACAGAGAGCAGAATTTGGAGACGGAGGTGCAGAAGGACTGTTAAAGTGACCAGAGTTTGGAGACTGGGGTGCAGAAAGACTGTTGCAGGGAGCAGGTGTGGGAGACTTGGGTGCAGAAGGATGGTTACAGAGAGCAGAGTTTGGTGACTGAGGTACAGAAAAATTGTTACAGAAAGCAGAGGTTAGAAATTGGGGTGCAGAGCGACCGTTACAGGGAGCAGAGGTTGGAGACTGCCATATACAAAGACTGTAACAGAGAGCAGAGGTTGGAGAATATGGTGCAGAAGGACTGTTAAAAAGAGCAGAGGTTTGAGACTGGGGTGCAGAAGGACTGTTACACAGAGCAGAGGTTGAAGACTGGGGCGTAGAAGGACTGTTGCAAAGAGCAGAGTTTGGAGACTTGGGTGCAGAAGGACTGTTGCAGAGAGCAGAATTTGCAGACGGAGGTGCAGAAGGACTGTTGTAGGGAGCAGGTGTTGGAGACTTGGGTGCAGAAGGACTTTTGCAGAGAGTAGAATTTGGAGACAGCGGTGCAGAAGGACTGTTGCAGATAGCAGAGGTTGGAGACTGGGGTGCAGAAGGACTGATACAGAAATAAGAGGTTGCAAACTGAGGTGCAGTAGGACAATTACAAAGAGCAAGAGTTTGGAGACTGCACTACAGGAGGACGTTTACAGAGAGCAGAGGTTGGAGACTGGAGTGGAGAAGAACTGTTTCAGAGTGCAGATGTTGGAGACTGGTGTGCAGAAGAACTGTTGCAGAGAGCAGCGGTAGGAGACTGAGATGCAGAAAGAATGTTAAAAAGAGGAGAGTTTGGAGACTGGGGTGAAGAAAGACTGATACAGAGAGAAGAGTTTGGAGACTGGTGTGCAGAAGGCCAGTTACAGAGAGCAGAGGTTGGAGACTGGGTACAGAAGGGCTGTTACAAAAAGCAGAGTTTGGAGACTGCGTTTCAGAAGAATATTATGTAGAGCAGAGTTTGGAGACTGCGCTGCAGGAAGATTGTTACAGAGAGAAGAGGTTGGCGACCGGGGTGCAGTAGGATTATTGCAGAGATCAGAGGTTGGAGACTTTTGTGCAGAAGGATCATTGCAGAGAGCAGAGGTTGGAGACTTGGGTGCAGAAGGACGGTTGCAGAGAGCAGATGTTGGAGACTGGGATGCAGAAGGATCGTTGCAGAGATCAGAGATTGGAAACTGGGTTGCAGAAGAACTGTTACACAGAGCAGAGTTTGAAGACTGGAGTGTAGTAGATTGTTGCAGAGTGCACAGTTTGGAGACTGGGGTGCAGAAGGACTGTTATAGAGAGAAGATTTTGGATACTGAGATGCAGAAGGACTGTGACAGAGAGCAGAGGTTGGAGACTGGAATGCAGAAGGACTGATACAGAAAGCAGAGGTTGGAGACTTGGGTCCAGAATGAACCTTACAGACAGCAGAAGTTGGAGACTGCAGTACATAAGGACTGTTACAAAGAGCAGAGTTTGGAGACGAGGGTACAGAAGGACTGTTGCAAAGAGCAGAGGTTGGAGAATGGGATGCAGAAGGACTATTTCAGAGAGTAGATATTAGAGACTTGAGTGCAGAAGAAGTGTTTCAGAGAGCAGAATGTGGAGACTTGGGTGCAGAAGGATTGTTGCAGGGAGCATAAGTTGGAGACTGGGGTGAAGAAGAACTGTTACAGAGATCAGAGTTTTGAGATTATGGTTCAGAAGTATCATACAGAGAGCAGAGTTTGGAGACTCGGGAGCAGACGAACTGTTGCACAGAGCAGAGGTTGGAGACTGGGGTGCAAAAGGACTGTTACAGAGAGCAGAGTTTGGATCCTGGGTGGCAGAAGGATCTTACATAGAGCAGAGGTTGGATACTGAGGTGCAGAAGAAATGTTTCTGAGAGCAATGGTTAGAGACTGGGGTTAAGAAGGATTTTTGCAGAAAGCAGAGGTTGGAGACTGAGGTGCAGAAGGATTGTTACAGTTAGCAGGGGTTGGAGATTGGTGTGAAGAAGGACTGTTACGGAGATCAGAGTTTGGAGACTGGGGTGCAGAAGGATCTTTCAGAGTTCAGAGGATGGAGACTGCGGTGCAGACGAACTGTTGCACATAGCAGAGGTTTGAGACTGGGGTGCAGAAGGACTGTACAGAGAGCAGAGTTTGGAGACTGGGTTGCAGAAAGATCTTACATAAAGCAGAGGTTGGACACTGAGGTTCAGAAGAAATGATACCCAGAGCAGAGTTTGTAGACTGGGGTGCAGAAGGACTGTTGCTGAGAACAGATGTTGGAGATTATCGTGCAGAAGGACCATTGCAGAGAGCAGAGGTTGGAGACGGGGTAGAGAAAAAATGTTACAGAGAGCAGAGTTTGGAGACTGAGTTGCAGAAGGACTGTTACAGAGAGCAGAGGTTGGAGACTGGGGTGCAGAAGGACTGTTATAGAGAGCAGAGTTTGAAGACAGGGTTGCAGCAGGATTTTACAGAGAGCAGAGGTTTAAGACTGAGGTGGAACAGGACTGTTACAGAGAGCAGAGTTTAGAGACTGGGGTGAAGAAGGATCGTTGCAGAGAACCGAGTTTTTAGACTGAGGTGAAGAAGGACTGTTGGAGATTACAGAGGTTGGAGACTGGGGTGTAGAACCATCTTTGTAGAGAGCAGAGGTTTGAGATTGGGGTGCAGAAGGACTGTTACAGAGAACAGAGTTTGGAGACTGCGGTGCAAAAGACCTGTTACAGAGAGCAGAGTTTGGTGAAGGGATGCAGAATTACTATTACAGAGGGCAGAATTTGGAGACTGGGTTGCAGAAGGATCATACAGAGAGCAGAAGTTGAAGACTGAGGTGCAGAAGGAACATTGCAGAGAGCAGAGGTGGAGACAGATTTGCAGAATGATTGTTACAGAGAGCAGAGGTTGGATACTGGGGTGTAGAAGGACTGTTTCAGATAGCAGAGGTTGGAGAATAGGGTGAAGAAGGACTGTTGCAGGGAGAAGGTGTTGGAGACATGGGTGAAGAAGGACTGTTGCAGAGAGCAGAATTTGGAGACTGAAGTGCATAAGGACTGTTACAGAGAGCAGAGTTTGGAGACTGGGGTTTAGAAGGACTAATACAGAAAGCAGAGGTTGGAGACTGGGGTGCAGTAAGACTGTTGCAGAGAGCAGAGTTCGGAGACTGCAATACACGAGGACTGTTACAGAGAGCAGAGGTTGGAGAATGGTTTATAGAAGAACTGTTTCAGATTGCAAATGTTGGAGACTGGGATTCAGAAGAACTGTTTCATAGAGCAGGGGTTAGACAATTGGGTGAAGAAGGACTTTTACAGAGAGCAGAGTTTAGAGAATGGGGTGCAAAAGTAAGGTTGCAGAGTTCAGAGGTTTGAGACAGAGGTGAAAAAGTACTGTTACAGAGAGCAGAGGTTGGAAACCATGGTTCAGAAAAACTTATAAGGAAAAAAGAGGTTTGAGACTGGGGTGCAGAAGGACTGTTACAGAGAGCAGAGGTTGGAGACTGCAATAGAGAAAGACTGTTACAGAGAGCAGAGGTTGGAAACTGGGGTGCAGAAGAACTGATGTAGAGAACAGATGTTGGAGACTGGGTTGCAGCAGGACCGTTTAATAAAGCAGAGGTTTTAGACTGAGTTGGAGAAGAAATGTTACAGAGAGCAGAGTGTGAAAACTGGGGTGCAGAACGACCTTACAGAGAACAGAGGTTGGAGACTGTGGTGCAGAAGGAGTGTTAAGGAGAGGAGACTTTGGAGACTGGGGTGCAGTAAGACAGTTGCAGAGAGCAGATATTGGAGACTGTGGTGCATAAGGATCGTTGCAGAGAGCAGAGGTTGTAGACAAGGGTGCAGAAGGACGTTCCAAAAGAGCAGAGTTTGGAGTCTTAGGTGCAGAAAAACAGTTACAGAGAGCAGAGTTTAGAGAATCGGGTTCGGAGGATCTTTGAAGAGAGCCGAAGTTGGAGACTGAGTTGCAGAAGAATCCTTGAAGAGAGCAGAGGTGGAGTCTGCCCTGCAGAAGGATCTTACAGAGAGAAGAGGTGGGAGAGTGCGGTGCAGAAGGACTGTTAAAGAGAGCACAGGTTGGAGACTGGGGTGCAGAAGAAATGTTGCAGAAAGCAGAGGTTGGAAACTGGGGTGCAGAAAGACTGTTGCAGAGAGCAGACGTTCGAGACTGAGATGCAGCAGGACTGTTACACAGTGCAGACTTTTGAGACTGGGGTGAAGAATTATGATACAGAAAACAGAGGTGTGAGACTGGGGTGCAGAAGGACCGTTACAAAGAGCAGAGGTTTCAGACTGGGGTGCAGAAGGACTGTTTCAGAGGGCAGATTTTGGAGACTGGGGTGCATAAGGCCTGCTAGAAAAAGCAGAGTTTGGAGACTGGGTTGCAGAAGGATCTTACAGAGAGCAATGGTTGGTGACTGTGGTGCAGGAGGAATGTTACAGAGAGTAGTGTTTGGACACTGCGGTGCAGAAGGATAGTGTAGAGAGCAGAGGTTTCAGACTGAGGTGCAGAAGGACTGTTACAGAAAGCAGAGGTTGGAAAATGGAGTACATAGGGACCATTATAGAGAGCAGAGTTTAGAGACTTCGGTGTATAAAGACTGTAACAGAGAGCAGAGGTTGGAGTATATGGGGCAGAAGGACTGTTACAGAGAGCAGAGGTTGGAGACTGGGGTGCAGAAGAATTGTTACAGAGAGCAGAGGTTGGAGACTGGGGTGCAGAAGGACTTTTACAAAGAGCAGAGCCTGAAGACTGGGGTGCAGAAGGACTGTTGCAGAGAGCAGAGGTTGGAGACTTGGGTGAAGAAGGACTGTTGCAGAGAGCAGAATTTGGAGACAGAGGTTCAGAAGGACTGTTGAGGAGAGGAGACGTTGGAGACTAGGGTGCAGAATGATCGTTGCAGAGAGAGAGGTTGGAGACTGAGGCGCAAAAAGAGTGTTACAGAGAGCAGAGGTTGGAGACTGGGGTGCAGAACGCCTGTTAGGGAGAGCAGAGTGTGGAGAAGGGCTTCAGAATGACTGCTACAGATCACTGAGTTTAGAGACTGGGTTCAAGAAGGATCTAAAAGAGAGCAGATGTTGGGGACCCAGGTGCAGAAGGACTGTTACAGAGAGTAGAGGTTAGAGACTGAGGTGCAAAAGGATCGTAGCAGAGAACAGTGTTTTAAGACTGAGGTGCAGAAAGACTGTTGCAGAGACCACAGTTTGGAGACTGGGGTGCAGAAGGACTGTTGCAGAGAGCAGACGTTGGAGACTGGGGTGTAGAAGGCTTGTTATAGAGAACAGAATTTGGAGACTGGGGTGCAGAAGGCCTGTTATGGAAAGGAGAGTTCAAAGAAGAAGTGCAGAAGGTCTGTTAGAGAGGGCAGAGTTGGGAGACTGGGTTGCAGAAGGATCTTACAGAGAGCAGATGTTGGAGACTGAGGTGTAGTATGATCATTGCAGAGAGAAGAAGTTGGAGACTGGGGTGCAGAAGGCCTGTTACAGAGAGCAGAGTTTGAGGACTGTGGTTCAGAAGGACTTTTATAGAGAGCAGAGTTAGGGACTGAGTGGCAGAAGGATCTTACAAACAGCAGAGTTTGGAGACTTAGGTGCAGGAGGACTGTTACAGAGAGCAGTGTCTGGAGACTGGGATTCAGATGGATCCTGAAGAGAGAAGAGGTTTCAGACTGAGGTGTAGATCGACTGTTATAGAGAGCAGAGGTTGGAGATTGAGGTGCAGAAGGACTGTTAAGGGGAGCAAATTTTGGAGACTGTGTTGCAGAAGGATCTTACATTGAGCAGAGTTTGGAAACTGAGGTGCAGAAGGACTGTTACAGAGAGCAGATTTTGAAGTCTGGGGTGCAGAAGGATTGTTGCAGAGAAAAAAATTTTCAGATTGAGGTGCAGAAGGACTTTTGCAGAGAGCAGATGTTGGAGACTAGGGTGTAGAAGTTTCGTTGCAGAGAGCAGAATTTGGAGACTGCAGTACAGAAGGACTGTTGCAGAGAGAAGAGGTTGGGGACTAGGGTACCCAAAAACTTTTTCAGAGAGCAGGTGTTCGAATCTGTTGTTCAGAAGGACTGTAGCAGGGAGCAGAAGATGGAGAATGCGATTCAAGAGGACTTTTTCAGAGAGTAGAGATTGGAGACTGAGGCACAGAAGGACGGACAAAGAAAGCAGAGGTTGGAGACTGGCTTGCAAAAGGACCTTTACAGAGAGCAGAGTTTGGAGACTGGGGAGCAGAAGGAGTGTTGCAGAGTACAGAAGTTGGAGACTGGGGTGCAGTTCGACCGTTGCAGAAAGCAGAGTTTGGATACTAGCATGGAGAAGGAATATTACAGAGAGCAGTGTTTGGTAACTGAGGTCAGAAGGATCTTTCAGAGAGCAGACGTTGGAGACTGGGGTTTAGAAGAATCGTTGCAGAGAGCAGAGTTTGGACACTGAGGTGCAGTTGGATTTTTGCAGAGAGCGGATGTTGGAGACTGGGGTGCAGAAGGACTGTTTAGAGAGCAGATGTTGGAGACTGGGGTGCAGAAGGACTCCTTCAGAGAGCAGCGGTTGAAGACTGAGGTGGAGAAAGACTGTTACAGAGAACAGAGTTTGGAGACTGGGATGCAGAAGGACTGTTGAAGAGAGCAGAGGTTTAAGACTGAGGTATAGAAGAATCATTGCAGAGAGCAGAGTTGGAGTTGGGATGCAGAAGCACTGTTACACAGAGCACACGTTGCAGACTGTGGTTAAGAAGGAATTTTGCAGACACCAGAGGTTGTAGACTGGGGTGCATAAGGACTGTTGCAGATAGCAGAGTTTGGATATGAGGTGCAGAAAGACTGTTACAGAGAGCAGAGATTGTAGACTGGCGTGCAGAAGGACTGATACAGAAAGCAGAGTTTGGAGACTGTGGTGGAGAAGGACCGTTACAGAGAGAAGTGTTTGGAGACTGCGGTACAGAAGGACTGTTACAGAGAATAGAGTTTGGAGACTGAGGTGCAGAAGGACTGTTTCAGAGAGCAAAGTTTTTAGAAAGGTTGCAGAAGGATGTTACAGAGAGTAGAGATTGTAGACCAAGGTGCAGTAGGACTGTACAGAGAGACGAGGTTGGAGACTGGGGTGCAGAAGGATTGTTATAGAGAAAAGACTTTGGAGACTGGGGTGCAGAAGGCCTGTTATGGAGAGGGGAGATGGAGAAGGCATGCAGAAAGACTTTTACAGAGGGCAGAGTTTTGAGACTCTGTTGCAGAAGAAACTTACAGAGAGCAGATGTTGGAGAGTGAGGTGGAGAGGTACTGTAACAGAGAGTAGAGGTTGGAGACTGAGGCACAGAAAAATTGTTACAGAGAGCAGAGTTTGGAGACTGGGATGCAGAAGGACTGTTGCAGATACCAGAGGTTGGAGACTGGGGTGTAGAAAAACTTTTGCAGAAACCAGAAGTTGGAATCTGAGGTGCTGAAGGACTGTTGCAGAGTGCAGATGTAGGAGACTGTGATGAAAAAGGACTGAAACAAAGAGCAGAGGTTTGCGACTGGGGTGAAAAAGTATTGATAAAGAGACCAGTGTTTGGAGACTGGGGTGCCGAAGGCCTGTTACAGGGAGCATAGTTTTGAGACTGGGGTGCAGAATGATCGATGAAGACAGCAGAGTTTCCAGACTCAGGTGCAGAAGGACTGTTACAGAGATCAGTTGTTGGAGACTTTGGTGCAGAAGGACTGGTACAGAGAGGAGATGTTGGAGACTCGGATGCAGAAGGATCGTTGTAGAGAGCAGAGTTTGGACACTGGGGTACAGAAGGATTGTTACACAGAGCAGAGGTTGAAGACTGAGGTGAAGAAGGACTGTTACACAGAGCAGATATGGGAGACAGGGTTGCAGGACGATACAGAGAGCAGATATGGGAGACAGGGTTACAGGACTGATACAGAGCAGAAGTTGAAGACTGAGGTACAGAAGGACTGTTACAGAGAGCAGAGGTTGGAGACTTGGGTTCAAAAGGATTATTGCAGAGAGCAGAGTTTTCAGACTGAAATACAGAAGAACTGTTGCAGAGAGGAGATGTTTGAGAATGGGGTGTACAAGGACTGTTGCAGCGAGCAGAGTTTGGAGACTGGTGTGAAGAGGGATCGTTGCAGAGAGCAGAGGATGTAGACTGGGGTGCAGAAGGATCGTTGCAGAGAGCAGAGGTTCAAGACTGGGGTGTAGAAGGATCATTCCAGAGAGCAGTGGTTGGAGACTGGGGTGCAGAAGGTCTTTTAAAGAGAGCAGAGTTTGGAGAGTGAGGGGCAGAAGAACGGTCACAGAGAGCAGAGTTTGGATACTGGGTTTCAGAAGGATCTTACATAGAGCAGAGGTTGGAGACTGAGGTGTACAAGCACAGTTACAGAGAGTAGAGTTTGGAGACTCAGGTGCAGAAGGACCGTTGCAGAGACCAGAGGTTGGAGACTGAGGTGCAGAGGATTGTTACAGAGAGCAGAGTTTGGAGACTGGGGTCTATAAGGACTGTAACAGAGAGCAGAGGTTTGAGAGTAAGGTGCAGAGGGACAGTTACACAGAGCACAGGTTGGAGACTGGGGTGCAGATGGACTTATACAGAAAGCAGAGGTTGGAGACTCGGGTGTAGAAGTACCCTTACAGAGAGCAGAGGTTGGAGAATGCAGTACAGAAGGACTGTTATAGAGAGCAGAGGTTAGAGACTGGGGTGGAGAAAGACTGCTGCAGAGAGCAAATTTTGGAGACTGGGGTGCAAAAAGACTGTTGCAGAGAGCAGAGGATTGAGACTGGGTTGCAGAAGGACTGTTTCAGAGAGCAGAGGTTGCAGACTGAGTTGCAGAAGGACTGTTAAATAGGGAAGTGTTTGGTGACGGTGGTGCAAAACGACTTATAAAGAAAGCAGAGGTTGGATACTTGGGTGCATAAGGACCCTTACAGAGAACAGAGGTTGGAGAAGGCGGTACAGAGGAATGTTACAGAGAGCAGAGGTTGGAGACTGGGGTGCAGAAAAACTGATGTAGAGAACAGAGTTTGGAGACTGGGGTGCAGAGGGATCGTTGGGACGAGAAGAGTATGAAGACTAGGGTGTAAAAAGACTGTTGCTGAGAGCAGAGGTTTGAGACTGAGTTTCTGAAGGACTGTTTAAGAGAGCAGATGTGGTAGACTGGGGTGCAGAAGAACTGTCTCAGAGAGCAGATGTTGGAGACTTAGGTACAGAAAGAATGTTACAGAGAGCAAAGTTTGGAGACTGGGGTGCAGAATTACTGATACAGAAAGCAGATGTTGAGACTGGGGTGCAGAAGGACCGTAACAGAGTGCAGCGGTTGGAAACTGTGGTACAGAAGGACTGTTGCAGAGAGCAGAGGTTAGAGAATTGGGTGCAGACGGACTGTTACAGAGAGCAGTTGTTAGAGAATGGGGTGCAGAAGTAAAATTGCAGAGTTCAGAGGTTGGAGACTGCGGTACAGAAGGACTGTTACAGAGAGCAGAGGTTGAAGACTGGGGAGTAGAAGGACTCATGCAGAGAACAGATGTTGGAGACTGGGTTGAATCAGGACCGTTGAAGTAAGCAGAGGTTGTAGACTGGGTTGGAGAAGGACTGTTGCAGAGAGGAGATGTTGGAGACTGGGGTGTATAAGGATCATTGCAAAGAGCAGAAGTTGGAGACAGGGGTGCAGAAGGACGGTTGCAGAGAGCAGAAGTTGGATTCTGAGGTGCAGAAAAACAGTTACTGAGTGCAGAGGTTGGAGACTGTGGTGCAGAAAGATAGTAGAAGAGAGCAGAAGGTGGAGACTGAGTTTCAGAATAACCGTTGGAGAGAGCAGAGGTGGTGACTGGGCTGCAGAAGGATCGTTACAGAGAGAAGAGGTGGAAGACTGCGGTGCAGATGGACTTTTACAGAGAGCACAGGTTGGAGACTGGGGTGCAGAAAGAATGTTGCAGAAAGCAGAGGTTGGAGACTGGGTTGCAGAATGATCTTACGTGGAGCAGAGTTTGGAGACTGAGGTTCAGAAGGACTGTTGTAGAGATCAGATGTTGGAGACTTGGGTGCAGAAAAACTTTTGCAGAGAGCATATGTTGGAGACTGGGATTCAGAAGGAATCTTGCAGATAGCAGAGGTTGGACAATGGGGTGCAGAAGGACTGTTACACAGAGCATAGGTTGAAGACTGAGGTGAAGAAGGACTGTTAAAAAGAGCAGATGTGGGATACAGGGGTGCAGGACTTATACAGAGCAGAAGTTGAAGACTGAGGTGCAGAAGGACTGTTACACAGAGCAGAGTTTGGAGCCTCGGGTGCAGAGGATTATTGCAGAGATCAGAGTTTTCAGACTGAGGTACAGAGGAACTATTGCAGAGAGCAGATGTTGGAGATTGGGGTGCACAAGGACTGTTGCAGCGAGCAGGGGTTGGAGAGTGGGGTGCAGAGTCATCGTTGCAGAGAGCAGAGGTTGGAGACTCAGGTTTAGAAGCACTGTTACAGAGAGTAGAGGTTGGAGACTCAGGTGCACAAAGACAGTTGCAGAGAGCAGAGGTTAGAGACTGAGGTGAAGAAGGATTGTTACAGAGAGCAGAGGTTGGAGACTGGGGTGGAGAAGGACTTTTTCAGAAAGCAGAATTTGGAGACTTGGATACAGAAGGACTGTAACAGAGAGCAGAGGTTGGAGACTGGAATGCAAAACAACTGATTTAGAGACCAGACTTTGGAGACTAGGGTGCTAAAGGATCGTTGGGGCGAGTAGAGTATGGAGAGTGGGGTGTAGAAGGTCCGTTGCAGAGAGCAGTTTGGAGACTGCGGTGTAGAAAAACTTTTTCAGAGAACAGACTTTGAAGACTGGGGTGCAGAAGGAACGTTGGTGGGAGCAGAGTATAGAGACTGGGGTCTAGAAATACTGAATCATAGAGCAGAGGTTGGAAACTGGGGTGTAGAGGGATTGTTTAAGAGAGCAGATGTTGGAGACTTGAGTGCAGAAGGACTGTTGCATAGAGCAGAGATTGGAGACTGAGGTACAGAAGGACTGTTACAGAGAGCAGAGGTTGAAGACTGGGGTGCAGAGTAACTATTGTAGAGATCAGAGATTGAAGACTAGTGTGCAGAAAAACCATTGCAGAAAGCAAAGGTTGGAGACTGTGTTTCAGAAGGATCTTACAGAGAGCAGAGTTTGGACACTAAGGTGCATAAGGACTGTTGCAGAGAGCAGAGGTTGGAGATTGAGGCGCAGTAGGACTGTAGCAGAGAACAGAGGTTGGAGTCTGAGGTGCAGAAGGACTGTTACATAGAGCAGAGGTTGGAGACTGGGGTGCAGAATGACTGATACATAACGCAGAGTTTGGAGACTCGGGTGCAGAAGGACCGTTACAGAGAGCAGAGGTTGGAGACTGCAGTACAGAAGGACTGTTAATGAGAGCAGAGGTGGAAGTCTGGTGTGAAGAAGGATTGTTCCAGAGAGCAGAGGTTGCAGAGTCAGGTGCAGACGGACTGTTACAGAGAGCAGTGTTTGGAGACTATGGTGCAGAAGCACTGATACAGAAATGAGAGTTTGGAGACTGGGGTGAAGAAGGACCCTTACAGAGAACAGTGGTCTTAGACTGCGGTACAGAAGAACTGTTTTTGAGAATAAGGTTGGAGACTGGGGTGCAGAGGGACCATTGCAGAGAGCAGAGGTTGGAGACTGGGGTGCAGAAGGAATGTTACGGAGAGCAGAATTTGGAAACTGGGTTACAGAAGGATCTTCCAGAGAGCAGAGGTTGGAGACTCTGTTTTAGAGAGACTGTTGCACAGCAGAGGTTGGAGACTGAGGTGCAGAAGGATCGTTGCAGAGAGCAGATTATGGAGACTGGGGTATAGAAGGACTCTTCCAGAGAGTAGAGTTTTGAGACTGTGGTGTAGAAGGACTGTTGCAGAAAGCAGTTGGTGAATACTGAGGTGCAGAAGGACTATTTCAGAGAGCAGAGTTTGGAAACAGGGGTGCAGAAGGACTGATACAGAGAGCAGAGATTGGAGACTGAGGTGCAGAAGGAATGTTACAGAGAGCAGAGGTTGGAGAATGGTGTGCAGAAGGACTGATACCGAAATCAGAGGTGAGATACTGGGGTCCAGAAGGACCGTTACAGAGAGCAGAGGTTGGAGACTTCAATACAGAAGGACTCTTACAGTGAGCAGATGATGCAGACTGTGGTGCAGAAGAACTGTTGCCGAGAACAGAAGTTGGTGACTGGGGTGCATAAGGACCGTTGCTGAGAGCAGAGGATAAAGACTAATGTTCAGAAGGTTTGTTACAGAGAGCATAGGTTGGAGACTGGGGTGCAGAAGGACTGTTACAGAGAGTAGAGTTTGGAGACTTGGGTGCAGAAGGATCTTTCAAAGAGCTGAGTTTGGGGACTGGGGTACAGAAGGACTGTTGCGGAGAGTCGAGTTTGGAAACTGGGGTGCATAAGGACCGTTGCTGAGAGCAGAGGTTAAAGACGGATGTGCAGAAGGATCGTTGCAGAGAGCAGAGGTTGGTTACTGCAGTGCAGAAAGCCTCTTAAAGAGAGCAGAGTTTGGTACTGGGGAGAATTAAAACTGAGAGCAAAGTTTGAGGACTGGGTTGCAGAAGATTCTTACAGAGAGCAGAGTTTGGAGACTGAGGTGCAGAAGGACTGTTACAGAGAGCAGAGGTTGGAGAGTGGGGTACAGAAGGACTGTTTAAGAGAGCAGAGGTTGGAGACTGGGGTATAGAAGAACTGTTGAAGAGAGCAGATGTTGGAGATTGGAGTGCAAAGAGACTGTTGCAGAGAGCAGAGGTTGGAGACGGAGGTGTAGAAGGACTGTTACAGAGTGTAGATGTTTGAGACTGTGGTGCAAAAGGATCGTTGTAGAGAGTAGAAGTTGGAGACTGAGGTGCAGAAAGATCATTGCAGAGAGCAGAGGTTAGAGACTGGGGTGCAGAAGCATCATTACAGAGAGCAGAGGTTTGAGACTGGAGTGCAAAAGAACTTTTACAGAGAGCACAGGTAGGAGACGTTGGTGCAGAAGAAATGTTGCAGAGAGCAGAGGTTGAAGACGGGGGTGCAGGAGAACTCTTGCAGAAAGCAGAGTTTGGAGACTGAGGTGCAGAAAGATTGTTAAAGAGAGCAGAGGTTGGAGACTGGGGTGCAGAAGGACTTATAGAGAAAGCAGATGTTGGAGACTGGGGTGCAGAAGGACAGATAAGAGAGCAGAGGTTGGAGACTCAGGTACAGAAGGACTGCTATAGAGAGCAGATGTTGGAGACTGGGGTGCAGAACGACTGTTGAAGAGAACAGAGGTTGGAGACTAGGGCGCAGAAGCACCTTTGCAGAGAGCAGAGTTTGGAGACTGAGGTGCAGAATTATTGTTACAGAGAGCAGAGTTTGGAGACTGCGGTACAGAAGAACTGTTACAGAGAGTAGAGTTTGGAGACTGGGGTAAAGAAGCATATTACAGCGAGCAGAGGTTGGAGACTGGGGTGAAGAAGGACTTCTGCAGAGAGCAGAATTTGAAGACTGCGGTGCAGGTGGATTGTTACAGAGATAGAGGTTGGATACTGGGGTGCAGAAGGACTTGTGCATAGAGCAGAAGTTGGAGATTTTGGTGCAGAAGAAACTGTTGCAGAGAGCAGAGGTTGGAGACTGAGGTGCAGAAGGACGGTTATAGAGAGCAGAGGATTGAGACAGGGGTGCAGAAGAAATGATTCAAAAAGCAGAGGTTGAAGACTGGGGTACAGGAGGATCATTACAGAGAGCAGAGTTTGGAGTCTCCAATAAAGATGGACTCTTAAAAAAGCAGAGGTTGGAGACTGGGTTGCAGAAGGACTGTTGCAGAGAGTAGATGATGGAGACTGGGGTCCAGAAAAACTGTAGCAGAGAGCAGACATTGAAAACTAATGTGCAGAATGACAGTTACAAAGAGCAGTGTTTGGAGACTGGGGTGCAGAAGGACTGACAAGAAAGCAGAATTTGGAGATTCGGGTGCAGAACTATCCTGACAGAGAGCAGAGTTTCGAGAATGCAGTACAGAAGGACTCTTACAGAGAGCAGAGTTTTGAGACTTGGGTGGGGAATGACTGTTTCAGATAGCAGATGTTGGAGACTGGGGTGCAGAAACAATGTTGCAGAGAGCATAGGATAGAGACTGTGGTGCACAAGGACTGTTGCAGAGAGCAGAGGTTGCAGACTTAGTTGTGGAAGGACTCTTACAGACGGTAGAGTTTGGAGACTGTGGTGCAAAACGACTGATACAGAAAGCAGAGGTTGGATACTGGGGTGCATAAGGACCCTTACGGAGAACAGAGGTTGGAGACTGCGGTAAAGAAGAACTGGTACCAAGAGAAGAGGTTGGAGACTGGGGTGCAGAAGAACTGATTTAGAGAATAGAGGTTGGAGACTGGGGTGCAGAAGGATCGTTGGGTCGAGCAGAGTATGGAGACTGGGGTATAGAAAGACTGTTGCAGAGAGCAGAGGAGGGAGACTGGGGTGTAGAAGGTCTGTTGCAAAGAGCAGACGTTGGAGACAGGGGTGCAGAAGGATCGTTTGGGCGAGCAGAGTATGGAGACTGGGGTGTAGAAGGACTGTTGCATAGAGCTAGGTTGGAGACTGGGGTGTCGAAGGACTGTTTCAGAGAGCTAATGTTGGAGTCTTGGTGCAGAAGGACTGTTGCATAGAGCAGAGATTGGAGACTGAGGTACAGAAGGACTGTTACAGAGAGTAGAGGTTGGAGACTGGGTTGCAGATGGATTATTGCAGAGAGAAGAGTTTTCAGACTGAGGTACAGAAGAACTGTTGCAGAGAGAAGATGTTGGAGACTGGGGTTCACAAGGACTGTTGCAGCGAGCAGAGGTTTGAGACTGGGGTGCCAAAGGATCTTTGCAGAGAGCAGAGCTTGGAGACTGAGGTGCAGAAGAATCATTGCGGAGAGCAGAGGTTTGAGACTGTGGTGCAGAAGGATCATTACAGAGAGCAGAGCTTTGATACTTGGGTGCAGAAGTAATGTTGCAGAGAGCAGAGGTTGGAGACTTGGGTGCAGAAGGACTCTTGCAGAAAGCAGAGGTGAGAGACTGAGGTGCAGAAAGACTGATAGAGAAAGCAGATGTTGGAGACTGGGGTGCTGAAGGACCGTTACAAAGAGCAGAGGTTGGAGAATCCGGTACAGAAGGACTGTTACAGAGTGCAGAGTTTGGAGACTGGGGTGCAGAAGGACTGATAGAGAAAGCAGATGTCTGAGACTGGGGTGCAGAAGGACCGTTACAGAAAGCAGAGTTTGGAG